>NW_027657126.1:0-40730 GCF_964235325.1 Thermobia domestica | reverse complement strand
CATCTGGGCTGCGAAGAGGAAAAAGAAAGAAATCTCGTACGTATTCGCGCGCAATTCGGAATTAGCCAATGAAAAGCACAAAAGCGGCCACCATCTCTCTCTCTTTCTTATTAACGGTTTTGTACTTTCTGCAGTTCTATCAGTGCTGCTAACCTCTTACTATATCATTGAATATGTATGTTTATATATATATATATATATATATATATATATATATATATATATATATATATATATATATATATATATATATATATATATATATATATATTTTACAAAAAATCATACTACTACGGAATAATATTAAATGCCTGTAAACCCTCATTTCTGTTTGCACTTTCTGTTACACTACCTTCCCCGAACTTCTTTCAAGTTATTAAGTGCAGAACGGGGAGTTATACATATTTACTTGCGCTTTCACAATATCTGCACATTGTGTAATAATAGGAGACGTATAAAATAAAACTATATACTAATACGTATATATATATATATATATATATATATATATATATATATATATATATATATATATATATATATATATATATACAGTACACATTCCACTATCCAGAGGCTTTCCTTTTCTTTTCTTGCTGACGATAAATTACGCTCTTAGAAATGTTGTCTGAAAACAATAAGAATATGTGCAAAAAATACAATCAGAGGTAGAGGTCTTTAACAGGAACTAAGCAAGGGAGTTGAAAAATTTTTTATGCATGTAAAAAATATAGACATGAACCAACTTGTGAAATAAAAAGACCAGAAAACTACTCTTTCTAAATTATGTGTAAACTTTTTACCGAAAACGAAAGTTGCACGAAAGACTTTTTGTCCCTTTTTTGGCCTCCGGTGCTTGGGGTCCCTGGTTCAATCCCAGCTCGTGCCGTGTGAACTTTGTCGTGCATAAAGACGTGCTCATGGGTTTTCTCGGGTTTCTCCCGTTTCCTCCCACTTTCTTCATTCAGTACTCATCATCACCGTCTCCTTTAGCGTAACCGGTATAAGTATGCGACGTAAATCTAAAGATTTCATTTCATTTCCCTTTTCTGCTCATACTGCTGATTATGCGCGATTATGCCAACATCCAACTCCGCGGATAATCGTGCGATTACTGTATATACAACTAATACAGATACGTAATTACATTATCAGTTACAGTATCGGTTTTTATTTACTAATTTGCCTCACTTTATTTGCATCCCTGCAGTAAATAATTCTTATCGATAATAGTTAAAATGTATATTACATTTTAGTGCTTCACGACTGAATGATCATCTGCCTTACGTTATCTCGCAGCTGAAGAGGATGCTACACTGAAAACTACCTTGCGTTATAAAGGGTAAGTGAAACATATCTTAAAAATATCTTTCATACATTTCATTGTGTACATTAAAGAATGTAAGTTTGCCTTTTTCCTGTAATCAATACTTAATAAAGGATTTATTTTTATTTATTTATATACAATTTCATACGTGGTTCGTGATAGTAAACTCGATAGGACATAGTGGCACTATGAACATCCGAATCACTCATCATTCGAACATTCAAATATTTATTCGAATATTAGTATATTCCAAGTAATGTTAACGACGTTAATATGCTTGCCTTTATAGTTAATAATGTCAATTCTTACTTAAAACATACTTCCTTAACAGGACATTGAAGAAAAGGTAGTTGCCAACGGCCATACCATGCTGAATATACCGGTTCTCGTCCGATCACCGAAGTCAAGCAGCATCGGGGCCTGGTCAGTACTTGGATGGGTGACCGCCTGGGAACACCAGGTGCTGTTGGCATCTCTTTTTCAAATTTCATTATCCTTCAAGTACGAAAATACTAGAAACATTAATTTTATAGTACTTTCAAGAGATAATTTATCAACATTATTTCATAGCGATTAATCGATATTCTAAGCGTTATACCCACTATTTCTTACACTAACAGCCTGTTTATTTGCACGGCACATTAAAATAACCTGATTTCCGATCCGTGTGCACCTACTACTATACTTAACACGGAATGTATTACCACTTTTTAAAAGTAAATTATTATGACTAAGTGTAGATCTCCGGCGAGTAAATGCCTTTCGTATACAAGCACGACACATCTCCGCTATGTGCTTTACTTTTTTACTAACAGCATATAGAAATTGGATTTCAAGGTGTTTCTACATAACAGAATGAAGCAAATTTCGTGATTTAACTCTTTCGAATAATGTGTTGGTCCTGACAAGGACCGTTTGAAATGAAAAATCTTGAAGAAGATTTTTACTTAGAGCTTGTGTACTTGGTAACAGCCTTCGTACCCTCACTTACAGCGTGCTTGGCAAGTTCACCAGGCAAAAGAAGGCGCACAGCTGTTTGGATTTCCCGGCTGGTGATAGTTGACCGCTTATTGTAATGGGCCAAACGAGAAGCTTCAGCAGCAATACGCTCGAAGATGTCATTAACAAAGCTGTTCATGATACTCATAGCTTTGCTAGATATGCCAGTGTCAGGATGCACTTGCTTCAAAACTTTGTAGATGTAAATGGCATAGCTCTCCTTCCTCCTCCTCTTCTTCTTCTTATCTCCCTTGGAGATATTCTTTTGGGCTTTACCAGCCTTCTTTGCAGCCTTTCCGCTAGTTTTTGGTGGCATGATGACTCACTCGTTCAGCAAAATTAGATGTGTCCGCCGATTTATCGACTTCATTTAAATTACAGTACGTGTTTCAATTCGCGCCAACTGCCTTGCTTTTCATTTGATGCACTCGGGTGCACGCTTGAAGTAGTAACAAAACTGACTTGATTCATGGGAGGCCGCAATTTTTCCTCTCATCTTATTACGAAAGAATATTGAACAATGTCTGGTCGCGGCAAAGGTGGAAAAGTCAAGGGAAAGAGCAAGTCCCGCTCCAGCAGGGCTGGCCTTCAATTCCCAGTAGGCAGAATCCATCGTCTTTTGCGAAAGGGTAACTATGCCGAACGAGTTGGTGCTGGCGCTCCCGTGTATTTGGCTGCAGTCATGGAATACCTGGCAGCTGAAGTTCTTGAGTTGGCAGGCAACGCTGCTCGTGACAACAAGAAGACTAGGATTATTCCACGTCATCTGCAGTTAGCTATCCGTAACGACGAGGAATTAAACAAGTTGTTGTCTGGAGTTACAATCGCTCAGGGTGGTGTTTTGCCCAACATTCAAGCTGTACTTCTGCCCAAGAAAACTGAGAAGAAGGCATAAATGTAAGACCTATATCTCATACAAATCGGCCCTTATGAGGGCCACAAACCCCTTTATAGAGGAGATTTACGATTGAAATGAATTGTTTTCGATATACAGACTCATCAAAAGTGTCTGAGATAGTTGCTTAGTGTCATTCGAAATTCTCGCTGCTATTCGATTAATTAGTATGTGTAGTCGTCGATCGTAATTGAAGCCCATAGGAAGTCACACTATCTTTAGAATACTCCAAACAGCGATGTGCTTAGTTCCCACTACATTATTAATTATAAGATCATTACCTTTTGTATTGTCGCTAGCTACATTTTTTTGATATTTGCGTACATCGGGCTCATATTACCCAGAGGACAGGACAGTCGAGCCCAGATTCTCAGCAATGGAAGAAAACCTCATACCACATATTCTCATGTACTTCATGCTAGACAAAGGAATTTCCAACATTCTTAAAGCACTCATGTTTCTCTCTTGCGTTGGCTTGGCTGAAATTACTCTGTTCAATATGTTCTCGACATTTATTATTGTTCATTACTATGCCCCAATGACATCATGAACAGAGCGGATCAAAAAACTTTCCTAAATTTCTTTTGCAACATAGTAATGACATTAAATGCACACTTAAGTACGATTTATTCTTTGCAAGGTCGATATTCATATTTGTGTGATATGTGTTATATGTATATGGTTTGTAATACGCAACTACTCTTATTCTCTGATCTCAGAACTCATTTGCTACTGTGCCCAACGAGCGAGCCTAGGTTTCTTGTAACTACTGCCTTTCTTTAGTAAATAATGTGAAGTATACAATGCATTAACCTACATCTCATATTTGTATTACTCTTTATTTTACTAACCCGCTACGAAGTGTCATTAATTTACATGTAAATCACAATAGACACTACCGCAAAAGAAAAAAATCGAACCCAAGACCACGTAAACAAGATAAAGGACAAGATTCAGGTTTCTAACGCATTATTCGCCCCTCACAGCACAGTATAGAAGTTGTATAAGCCTCTATACGTACATCCTACTGTCAGAACAGAAATTCCGACTTGCGTTTCGCATCTCTCATGCTCGCTACTTCCAACAAATCGCCAATTTCCAACCAGAACCCCTTCTCCAGCATTAATACTGCTACATATGAATACGTATACATGAACGTACATAATGTAAAAAAAAACGTATGATTTTCTCAAATTAATCTCTCTACGTCTGTAATTTTGTGTGCATCAAAAGGCTTTAATGTAGTTACACGAATTCTTATAATCTAACAGAAAATCGCACAAAGTAAATCTTTCCCTTTATATAAATTTGTTGGCTCTGAAAAGAGCCGTTTATGCCAATTTTATATCCAAAATAGGAGGAACCCCAACTTAACCTCCGAAACCGTACAGGGTTCTTCCTTGCCTCTTCAAGGCATACACAACATCCATAGCTGTCACTGTCTTCCTCTTGGCGTGTTCTGTGTATGTAACAGCATCTCTGATTACGTTCTCCAGGAATACTTTCAATACTCCTCGGGTCTCTTCATAAATGAGACCAGAGATACGCTTCACACCACCACGGCGAGCAAGACGCCTAATAGCGGGTTTGGTGATACCCTGGATGTTGTCACGAAGAACTTTACGGTGGCGCTTGGCACCTCCTTTGCCAAGACCCTTGCCTCCTTTTCCACGTCCTGTCATTTCGATATGTTACTGCTTCGCTCACCACACACGAGAAATACAAGCCCAAGCAGCCCAAGACTCGTGGTTTTGTTCCTTCGATCATGCAGGGAAAGCACGGAGGAAAAACACAAAACGTGTCTAAGCCAATGAGAACTGTCCTTTTCGACTGACTTTATCCAATGAGAAATAGCTTGATTTAACGGTTTTGCTCTTTATATAACTTGACTTCATTCAGCGCGCAATTATTTGAAACAAGTCGTGACAGTTGCAATGGCACGTACCAAGCAGACAGCTAGGAAATCTACTGGAGGCAAAGCTCCTCGAAAGCAGCTTGCCACCAAAGCTGCAAGAAAGAGTGCTCCAGCTACCGGTGGAGTGAAAAAGCCCCATCGTTACAGGCCTGGTACTGTGGCTCTCCGAGAAATTCGTCGTTACCAGAAGAGCACTGAATTGCTCATCCGCAAGCTGCCCTTCCAACGACTCGTCCGAGAAATTGCACAAGATTTCAAGACAGATCTTCGCTTCCAAAGCTCAGCTGTCATGGCTTTACAGGAGGCAAGTGAAGCTTACCTTGTAGGGCTTTTCGAAGACACCAACTTGTGTGCTATTCACGCAAAGAGAGTCACAATCATGCCTAAGGACATTCAGCTTGCTCGCCGCATCCGTGGGGAACGTGCTTAAGTTTGAAGTTCTGGCACTGAGTTCAAAAACGGTCCTTTTTAGGACCAATACACTACTTAGAGATGCTGTTATCCTAACAAGGATCTTGTCCATACTTGTTATCTTTTTTTTTTAAATTCTCACGCCGTATGTTGCATAGTTAATACATCTACCTTCGTTTTCCTCTCGTTTCGTATATCATCCTATCTTTCAAGTATATTCTTTAGTTTTCCCCTATGTTTACCGATTGATTATCTTCGTTTTATGTGGTCAAGGATTCGATTTTGCCATATGTTGCATAAGTTAACTTCGATTCAACCACTGTTTGCCCTTCTCAACGTTATTAATCTCATAGAACTCGCAGGCGAAATATGTACTTCTTCCAAGGTAGCAAAAGTAATATTTTCTCAGAGGTCGCTGCTGTTGAATGCAAACGTTAAACTAAACTTTCTTTAAGTGTCTGTTTGTACTTAACATCAGTTCAATTGTACACCTACATTTCTGCTGGTGTTACTATTTTTCTTTATAGCAATATTACGAATTATAAGACGGTATCCGTGGTTATTAGCGTGTTCCCTTTTCCTAACACTTTCTCATTACACCAGTATTTCCATCATTCATTAGGCGTAATCACCCGTCTCCTTTATCATAAAAATCATAATAGTACGACGTTAAATTGAAACAGTCTACTTCACTTTCACGAGTTGTAATAAGTTCGAACATTTCTTTCACCCCAGCCTTGAAAAGAGTTGATTTTAGTTTAGTGTCCCTTTCAGCAGCAAGGCTGTTTCAAACGTGGACCTACTTATTAACGTGCAATGCGAAACATTTGAGCTCCCACCGAGAATCGAACCCAGTCAGCCTGCAAAAGTTTTTCTAACAAATGCATTAAGTGCGTTTTCTGTACTGTTTCGCTACTTGAAGATAGGAACAAGGAAAAAGTAAGTGATCACAAATTGACATTACGTAATGTGTTCCCCATTTTTTTTCGAGTACACCATTCTTGACACCCGTGAAAGCTTTCTTTCCCCACCCTCAATTCCCCTCTGTTATAAAGCACTTACATCAAGAAGTGCTTCGGTTAAAAAGAAAACTCAAAGTCCCTTGCGTGTATACTATACATTGCTATGAATGAACATGTGATAATGATAGGAAAAGCACAATTTTACTCTTCTCAAAGTATTTGATGGCTCTAAAAAGAGCCGTTTTAAAATGTCAGATGATTTACTGACACATTTACTTCTTCTTTGGTGCAGCCTTCTTAGCACTTTTCGGTTTTGCTGTAGCCTTCTTTGGCTTCGGGGCCTTTGGCTTCTTGGGAGTTTTTGCCTTCTTCACTTTAGATGGTGATTTCTTAGGTTTGGGAGCAGCAGCCTTTTTCTTTTCACCAGTCTTCTTGGGACGTTTAGCTGCTGGCTTTTTCGCAGGCTTCTTCTCCTTTGATGCTGATCGTTTCGCCTTGGTTGAAGATCCACCTTCAGGCTTCTCCTTCAGCGATGAAGCACTAAGCTTAAACGATCCAGATGCACCTTTTCCCTTGGTCTGAACCAAAGACCCAGAAGCAACTGCACTTCTCAAGTATTTCTTGATAAATGGAGCAAGCTTCTCGGCATCCACTTTGTAGTTCTGAGAGATGTATTTCTTAATAGCTTGCAGTGAACTTCCTCCCCTTTCCTTCAAATTCTTGATGGCGTTGTTCACCATTTCTGATGTTCTTGGATGAGAAGGTGTTGTTTTTGGTTTCTTAGGCTTTGCAGACTTCTTAGGAGAAGCCTGTGCCGGGGCTGCAGGTGCTGATGCCGTATCTGCCATTGCTTTCTGCAATAAACTCAACGATACTGAAGAATGAAATTTTCGCTGGCAGGCAGCGTTGAGTTTGGTTACGGAGCGCGGACCGGATAGAAAGCACTTGCTGAGGCGGGCTGAGGTAAACAGAAGTTCGTAGTTGCCACAACGATAAGTGTGTTTCCTTCTA
Organism: Thermobia domestica; assembly: GCF_964235325.1. NCBI lineage: Eukaryota > Metazoa > Arthropoda > Insecta > Zygentoma > Lepismatidae > Thermobia > Thermobia domestica. Next base: position 33,210 of record NW_027657126.1, on the reverse strand, counting down.
TTTTGATAAACGATTTTTTTCAGGTATTCAATGAATGCACCAGATCCTATTCTTCCTTACTGGCTAGAAGAAACTTTATTCCACATAACTCAAAAGGCATTTGTTTTTATTCGCTTTTCTATTTTATGTTTCAGTCATTGCTAAGTCGGTCACACTACTTTTTCACCCTCCTTGTGCTTATAATTTTCATAATTTAACATGGAAATACTTATCAATAAATAATTATATTACCATGGTAATTAACTTCAATCCTTCCTGTGATTATACGCAAAGTACCATCTTCGTACTGCTTACTATAGTTCAATGAAGGGAATCTATAAAGTAACGCGTGTCGCACACATCTGCCTTGCAAACTCCCTGGCCTACTTCCAATGTATAGACTTTTATTTCAAATCCTGATTTAATTTCATAATTTTCTGTAGATTTTAACATTTTATTACCCAGCTTCTTAATACGAATGACAATCAAGCCTAAATATTTATTCCCTTTAACTTTATTTTTCTTTTTTATTTTGTGCCTTGTTTCATATTTGTTCTTACGTTAGCAATTAACGCACTTACCGTAGTTATGTATGAACAGGTTGTTTCTATATTTATTTTATTCCAAATAAATTAAATATATATACGGATTATTTTATGGTAGTTGATATTTTCTGTTGTTTCCTACGTGAATTGAGGAAACGCACGGACTTTCGCCTAATTCTTGTGCTACTTTCATATGTCTGTATCTGTCGAATGCTGTCGATCTGTCGAAATGTGTATTACTATCTGTCGATTCATCGAGTGAACTGAATTCGTTAACCATTTCACCAGGCGCGCATGCATTTTTTTTTTCTTCTAAGGGATCCAAGCTTCGGGGGGCAAGGTTCCAATACTACAAGCCACTATGTCTATATACTATTATTCTGCATTCGAAAACACGATAAATATTCCACTTACTTTTTCACAAAAACATGATACAGACAGAGTACAGATGAAGTGTAAGATCAGATTTATATTGATGATACATCAATATTTTCCCTGTTAATAACTACATTTAATGAGAAAGTCTGCAAATGTATGTTCACTTAGGAACTTTTGCGAGGAGTCCGCACCCGGTGGACACCCCGTGAGTAGCCTCTGCACTTGACTATACTTCGAATTATACTGCAAACAGTTGTATTTTAGTTTCCCCGTTTAGTTCATCGATATCATTAACACAAAGAAAATAGATGTTATAGATGCGTATTCTCAGTTCTCGCTTTATATCCGGACGTCTGCAAAAATCTACTCCTTTTCTTTCTTTCACGCATCCACCAAACTAACAATGATTTGTATTATAATATTTGCGCATAAAATGTATATCTCATACCTTCCATGTTCTCAAGTATTCATAGACAAAAACGGTTACTTTCTGCGAACAAATTGTCCAAACACAGTGCAAATGTCATCTATAGATTGTCCTGGTTCCGTCTGCGTGTACATAACAATGCGTCATAATCATACATTGCACATTAAGGATATCAATTAATCTTCCCAAATTCCTAGATATGCCTGGCAAAAGTTCCGCGTGTTGTAAGGATATTACATTTGTACTACCGACAAGGTGGTATCTTCCAACATTGAAGTTCAATAAACCCCAAATGTGTCGGATATAGTATTTGATTTCTTGTCTCATTGTTTGCGTCAGAGATGTCTTCTCAAGTTAGGATTTACGATACATACAGGATGAGTTGTATATATTGTTGCTGCCAGCTCTATATTAATCCCATATTTGTAAACGAATAAAAACAGTATTCTAATTATAACAATGTGCTCACAATTAATTTTATTCTTAATTGTTATACGTATTGTTGATTAAAAATGAAAATGTTGCTAAGTGAATTTTATTAATATTTTCTGTTGCGTGATATAGGAAGTGAGTGAAATATTGGAGGAATATAGTGTGCGTAGCAGATGATGTGCAGTGGCTTTGGATCGCCTGTGATAAGGTAAGGCATTTGCTATTTTAATTAACACATTTTATATACTGTAATCCTAATTATTTTTATGTGAATGTGCTTACTACTTGTGTATTCAGTGGGACCGATGTTTTAATATGTATGGTCAAGCAGTGTCGAGCCTGGTCAGTGTGTGGATAGGTGACCATTTTTTGTAAATCGATAACATTTAACTTTGTAAACACGGATGAAGTAGAAGTATATTTATTTTATTTTTTACCTCAAATATGTAGGACACTTCTCCTTTGTACATCAATTATTATTATTAGTTCAACTTGTTTACAAGTTAAATGAAAAGAATAGTCGTTATCGTGTGATGATTGTGCTCATTAGGCTAAAGAAGACTCGTGATAAGAAAGAAAAGAAGAACGGTGCTCAAGTTTCGTCACAGCATATTCTCAAAAATTTACAGGCAAAATTCAGTGTTCTGCATGAAAAGGCATATTTGTACGAAAAAAAAAAAAAATTCTGCAGACGACAGAATTAAATAAAGTAATACACATGTATTTTAGAGTTACTGGTGTAAAATCATTACAAGTGCTTTGCCAGGTGGCCAATAAAAAGCACGAATACTATTTAAGGGAGCCAAAACAGGAGAAAGCTGGGGGCCTGAGCGATAGCAAGAATGTGCGTCCAAAGTGAACAGGAGCGAAGGCGACGCGGGTATACGTATAAGCAAGGGTAGTGGAAACCAGTTAGTTTTCGAGTTTCAATAGCACTTGTCATGCATCCATACTAGTAGCGCCCCGCTTGTAAACATTAAGTACACTATGCAAGAATACACCGCCGGTGGAAAATAGTACCTAATACAGTTATCTTTCATATATACTGACTTATTTTACAGTAGTAACCCAACACTAGTAAACGTAAAATAAAAGTGTATAACTTTATATTTAATTCTATCGCCTGGCTTAGTTTTTCACCTGTAAGATGTACTTATTTAGAGCAAGTTTCTTAACTAGCAAATTAAACCGAGAACCACAGCAACCATATATATATTCTTATGATGTACTTTTCTTTGAGTGGTGTTCTCTGTCTATTCAATAACATTTTCTCAGTTTAATGCTAGCAAAAAACAAAACAAAATCAAAGTGTTTCTATATAAATTTAGTTCACCGTGTTGTAATATCACATGGAATTGAAAAACGAATAGTCGAACCTCTGCTATCTCGATCAAACTTCTCAGGATGATATACTGACTTACCGCAGAAGTTCGACTGAATACGTTTCTCAGTTCCATGGGAGAACCTGGAGAAGCAAAAGCCTGCGCAACGGAAAATACTAAATAAACTTGTAGAGCAGGTCAAGATGTATCATCATGCCAAGTTTCATTCAGATCAGAGAAGTTTGGCTGCAGCCATTTTCATTACAAAGCACAAAATGGATGGTCCCTAACCTCGAGAATCTTCACAATTGTCGACGAGTTGAACTGCACTCATCTGATCAAAATCAAACTTAAAATGGCAGTTCACTTTCAACTGTTAAATAATATGATATGCAGGCTTCTGCTTTCCTAGTTACAGTCTATCCACTGTGGTATGCATATTAGTAGAAATGTGAGAGTGCATATTTATTAAAGATTTGCTTCAAAAAGCGATGAAAGACATAGGCATTCCCGCGGGCGGTGATAACAAGATGCCGGAAAACGAACAAGCAGAAAGAATATGGGCTGAAGAAGTGTAAACGACGACGCGGCGGCCCGTAAAGGTGTTGCCGTCCTATTAAATGAATAATATCAAAAGAAAGAAAAAAAAAGTAAAAAATTTCGCGCTCGTAATCAAGACAGAAAGCAACTAAAGGAAATCTTTGTTTTACGTCCCACGTTATGCCGCTTAGGCTAAAAGAGGCGCTGATTATGAGAAATGATTGAAATGGTGGTGGAATGAAGAAAGTGGGAGGAAACGGGAGAACCCCGCGGTAACCCACCGCACATAGTTTTTGTCCACCATAAAGTTAACTTGGCGGGGGCTCAAGACAGAAAGACGGTTGGAAAAACAAATAAACGATGTTCCATCCCGTAAAAATGTTGGCGACCTATGAAATCAATATTTTTTCTTAAAGAAAAAAAAAAGAATTAAAAAGAGAAAAAAAGGTCAAAATTTCGCGCTCGCTTCGCTCGCGATCAGCAGAGAAAAGAGGACGTGACGCACCCCTAAAAGTGTTGGCGACCGATTGAATAAATATTGTGGGTAAAAAAAAAAAAAAAAAAGTCAAAAATTTCGCGCTCGCTTCGCTCGCGATCAGCACAGAAAGAAGGACGTGACGCGCCCCTAAAGGTGTTGGCAACCGATTCAATACATATTGTCGGTAAAAAAAAAAAAAAAAAAAAACGCTCGCTTCGCTCGCGATCGACATGAAAAAGGCAACAACGACGTGACGCCCCGTAAAATTGTCGGCGACCTATTCAATCAATATATTCGGTTGAAAAACAAAGTCAAAAGTTTCCCAATCGCTTCCCTGCCGATCGACATAAAAAAAAAGGCAACCCCTTCACCTCTCCTTATGCATTCATCAGTAAACATACAACCATAGATCACAATACCACTCACATCACCTATCAGTTCTCCACGTCCATCAAGATCCAATCATCGCCCTGGCCCTTTATGATGATACACAACATTACATGTTATTGTGTGCATTGCCCCGCGTTACAATACATGACCAAAAAAAAAAGAGAAAAAGAGCTGCACTGCCTTCAGTGTAGACATGTTCGTATTCGTAGAAAATGATTTTAGGTACACGATAGTACAGTAATCTATCTTCACATGCTTCAGATGTGAACGATACCTACACATGAAGAGGGCTCCCGAGGTTTCCTTTTCCAATAGGATGGAGCTCCACCACACTTGCAGAATGACGAGAAGTTATGTTAATAAATATATCCCAGAGTGTTTCGTAACTCGCCCTTGGTCCTAATGATGAAGCGTTCTTCAGATGGCCCCGATGTCTCCACACATGATACTATGCGACTTCTTTTCACGAGGCTCTCAAAGATCACGTTTGTGTCCTAACATTCTCTGCAGATATGACACAGCTGCGATAGCGGATCACAGAAGCCTTTCCTCTCCTTACAAGAGACGTGTTCATTCGAGCATGGGAGTAATTCGACTATCGATCAAATATCTCCCGTGTCACGATAGTAGTCACTTTCAATTCTTCTAACGAAGGTAAGAAAAAATGCTATACAAACTTCCTTTCGGTATATAAAGGATTAGGGGCCCAGAGAATATTTTCTTTCAAGAGGATACATTCTTTTTCGAACACCCTGTATATAGATCCTCTAATTATAACTGCAAACAAAATGTTGATTTTGCAATTGCTTCCATGAGAGAAAATTCTGTGCACTTTCTTTCTGAAGGGCCGGGCCTAAACGTTTTCCTTAATCATTAAATTTAGTAGTTATCTACAATTACATAGTTTTCCATTGTTCTCAAAATAAAGATTTTTCTCTATGAATTGTTGAATGTTGCTAGGGATATTGAAGTAATTCTTTTTAGTGTTTTTTTCTTTACAATAATGTACTGAACGCCTGCATTAAGGAAGTTCGTGTGTCCATCTTGCAAAATGTTTCGTCTTTTTTCATGCCCACTAAGATAAATATTCATTTTGCTCTTTTCTCCGTATGCAAACCACATTTCTTAAAGGCAACATTTTCATACAAATGTAGTACTAAAAACTTCTAATTGGCAACATCTGGGCTGCGAAGAGGAAAAAGAAAGAAATCTCGTACGTATTCGCGCGCAATTCGGAATTAGCCAATGAAAAGCACAAAAGCGGCCACCATCTCTCTCTCTTTCTTATTAACGGTTTTGTACTTTCTGCAGTTCTATCAGTGCTGCTAACCTCTTACTATATCATTGAATATGTATGTTTATATATATATATATATATATATATATATATATATATATATATATATATATATAATATATATATATATATATATATATATATATATATTTTACAAAAAATCATACTACTACGGAATAATATTAAATGCCTGTCCCGAACTTCTTTCAAGTTATTAAGTGCAGAACGGGGAGTTATACATATTTACTTGCGCTTTCACAATATCTGCACATTGTGTAATAATAGGAGACGTATAAAATAAAACTATATACTAATACGTATATATATATATATATATAATATATATATATATATATATATATATATATATATATATATATATATATATATATATATATATATATATATATATATATATATATATATATATATACAGTACACATTCCACTATCCGAGGCTTTCCTTTTCTTTTCTTGCTGACGATAAATTACGCTCTTAGAAATGTTGTCTGAAAACAATAAGAATATGTGCAAAAAATACAATCAGAGGTAGAGGTCTTTAACAGGAACTAAGCAAGGGAGTTGAAAAATTTTTTATGCATGTAAAAAATATAGACATGAACCAACTTGTGAAATAAAAAGACCAGAAAACTACTCTTTCTAAATTATGTGTAAACTTTTTACCGAAAACGAAAGTTGCACGAAAGACTTTTTGTCCCTTTTTTGGCCTCCGGTGCTTGGGGTCCCTGGTTCAATCCCAGCTCGTGCCGTGTGAACTTTGTCGTGCATAAAGACCGTGCTCATGGGTTTTCTCGGGTTTCTCCCGTTTCCTCCCACTTTCTTCATTCAGTACTCATCATCACCGTCTCCTTTAGCGTAACCGGTATAAGTATGCGACGTAAATCTAAAGATTTCATTTCATTTCCCTTTTCTGCTCATACTGCTGATTATGCGCGATTATGCCAACATCCAACTCCGCGGATAATCGTGCGATTACTGTATATACAACTAATACAGATACGTAATTACATTATCAGTTACAGTATCGGTTTTTATTTACTAATTTGCCTCACTTTATTTGCATCCCTGCAGTAAATAATTCTTATCGATAATAGTTAAAATGTATATTACATTTTAGTGCTTCACGACTGAATGATCATCTGCCTTACGTTATCTCGCAGCTGAAGAGGATGCTACACTGAAAACTACCTTGCGTTATAAAGGGTAAGTGAAACATATCTTAAAAATATCTTTCATACATTTCATTGTGTACATTAAAGAATGTAAGTTTGCCTTTTTCCTGTAATCAATACTTAATAAAGGATTTATTTTTATTTATTTATATACAATTTCATACGTGGTTCGTGATAGTAAACTCGATAGGACATAGTGGCACTATGAACATCCGAATCACTCATCATTCGAACATTCAAATATTTATTCGAATATTAGTATATTCCAAGTAATGTTAACGACGTTAATATGCTTGCCTTTATAGTTAATAATGTCAATTCTTACTTAAAACATACTTCCTTAACAGGACATTGAAGAAAAGGTAGTTGCCAACGGCCATACCATGCTGAATATACCGGTTCTCGTCCGATCACCGAAGTCAAGCAGCATCGGGCCTGGTCAGTACTTGGATGGGTGACCGCCTGGGAACACCAGGTGCTGTTGGCATCTCTTTTTCAAATTTCATTATCCTTCAAGTACGAAAATACTAGAAACATTAATTTTATAGTACTTTCAAGAGATAATTTATCAACATTATTTCATAGCGATTAATCGATATTCTAAGCGTTATACCCACTATTTCTTACACTAACAGCCTGTTTATTTGCACGGCACATTAAAATAACCTGATTTCCGATCCGTGTGCACCTACTACTATACTTAACACGGAATGTATTACCACTTTTTAAAAGTAAATTATTATGACTAAGTGTAGATCTCCGGCGAGTAAATGCCTTTCGTATACAAGCACGACACATCTCCGCTATGTGCTTTACTTTTTTACTAACAGCATATAGAAATTGGATTTCAAGGTGTTTCTACATAACAGAATGAAGCAAATTTCGTGATTTAACTCTTTCGAATAATGTGTTGGTCCTGACAAGGACCGTTTGAAATGAAAAATCTTGAAGAAGATTTTTACTTAGAGCTTGTGTACTTGGTAACAGCCTTCGTACCCTCACTTACAGCGTGCTTGGCAAGTTCACCAGGCAAAAGAAGGCGCACAGCTGTTTGGATTTCCCGGCTGGTGATAGTTGACCGCTTATTGTAATGGGCCAAACGAGAAGCTTCAGCAGCAATACGCTCGAAGATGTCATTAACAAAGCTGTTCATGATACTCATAGCTTTGCTAGATATGCCAGTGTCAGGATGCACTTGCTTCAAAACTTTGTAGATGTAAATGGCATAGCTCTCCTTCCTCCTCCTCTTCTTCTTCTTATCTCCCTTGGAGATATTCTTTTGGGCTTTACCAGCCTTCTTTGCAGCCTTTCCGCTAGTTTTTGGTGGCATGATGACTCACTCGTTCAGCAAAATTAGATGTGTCCGCCGATTTATCGACTTCATTTAAATTACAGTACGTGTTTCAATTCGCGCCAACTGCCTTGCTTTTCATTTGATGCACTCGGGTGCACGCTTGAAGTAGTAACAAAACTGACTTGATTCATGGGAGGCCGCAATTTTTCCTCTCATCTTATTACGAAAGAATATTGAACAATGTCTGGTCGCGGCAAAGGTGGAAAAGTCAAGGGAAAGAGCAAGTCCCGCTCCAGCAGGGCTGGCCTTCAATTCCCAGTAGGCAGAATCCATCGTCTTTTGCGAAAGGGTAACTATGCCGAACGAGTTGGTGCTGGCGCTCCCGTGTATTTGGCTGCAGTCATGGAATACCTGGCAGCTGAAGTTCTTGAGTTGGCAGGCAACGCTGCTCGTGACAACAAGAAGACTAGGATTATTCCACGTCATCTGCAGTTAGCTATCCGTAACGACGAGGAATTAAACAAGTTGTTGTCTGGAGTTACAATCGCTCAGGGTGGTGTTTTGCCCAACATTCAAGCTGTACTTCTGCCCAAGAAAACTGAGAAGAAGGCATAAATGTAAGACCTATATCTCATACAAATCGGCCCTTATGAGGGCCACAAACCCCTTTATAGAGGAGATTTACGATTGAAATGAATTGTTTTCGATATACAGACTCATCAAAAGTGTCTGAGATAGTTGCTTAGTGTCATTCGAAATTCTCGCTGCTATTCGATTAATTAGTATGTGTAGTCGTCGATCGTAATTGAAGCCCATAGGAAGTCACACTATCTTTAGAATACTCCAAACAGCGATGTGCTTAGTTCCCACTACATTATTAATTATAAGATCATTACCTTTTGTATTGTCGCTAGCTACATTTTTTTGATATTTGCGTACATCGGGCTCATATTACCCAGAGGACAGGACAGTCGAGCCCAGATTCTCAGCAATGGAAGAAAACCTCATACCACATATTCTCATGTACTTCATGCTAGACAAAGGAATTTCCAACATTCTTAAAGCACTCATGTTTCTCTCTTGCGTTGGCTTGGCTGAAATTACTCTGTTCAATATGTTCTCGACATTTATTATTGTTCATTACTATGCCCCAATGACATCATGAACAGAGCGGATCAAAAAACTTTCCTAAATTTCTTTTGCAACATAGTAATGACATTAAATGCACACTTAAGTACGATTTATTCTTTGCAAGGTCGATATTCATATTTGTGTGATATGTGTTATATGTATATGGTTTGTAATACGCAACTACTCTTATTCTCTGATCTCAGAACTCATTTGCTACTGTGCCCAACGAGCGAGCCTAGGTTTCTTGTAACTACTGCCTTTCTTTAGTAAATAATGTGAAGTATACAATGCATTAACCTACATCTCATATTTGTATTACTCTTTATTTTACTAACCCGCTACGAAGTGTCATTAATTTACATGTAAATCACAATAGACACTACCGCAAAAGAAAAAAATTGAACCCAAGACCACGTAAACAAGATAAAGGACAAGATTCAGGTTTCTAACGCATTATTCGCCCCTCACAGCACAGTATAGAAGTTGTATAAGCCTCTATACGTACATCCTACTGTCAGAACAGAAATTCCGACTTGCGTTTCGCATCTCTCATGCTCGCTACTTCCAACAAATCGCCAATTTCCAACCAGAACCCCTTCTCCAGCATTAATACTGCTACATATGAATACGTATACATGAACGTACATAATGTAAAAAAAAACGTATGATTTTCTCAAATTAATCTCTCTACGTCTGTAATTTTGTGTGCATCAAAAGGCTTTAATGTAGTTACACGAATTCTTATAATCTAACAGAAAATCGCACAAAGTAAATCTTTCCCTTTATATAAATTTGTTGGCTCTGAAAAGAGCCGTTTATGCCAATTTTATATCCAAAATAGGAGGAACCCCAACTTAACCTCCGAAACCGTACAGGGTTCTTCCTTGCCTCTTCAAGGCATACACAACATCCATAGCTGTCACTGTCTTCCTCTTGGCGTGTTCTGTGTATGTAACAGCATCTCTGATTACGTTCTCCAGGAATACTTTCAATACTCCTCGGGTCTCTTCATAAATGAGACCAGAGATACGCTTCACACCACCACGGCGAGCAAGACGCCTAATAGCGGGTTTGGTGATACCCTGGATGTTGTCACGAAGAACTTTACGGTGGCGCTTGGCACCTCCTTTGCCAAGACCCTTGCCTCCTTTTCCACGTCCTGTCATTTCGATATGTTACTGCTTCGCTCACCACACACGAGAAATACAAGCCCAAGCAGCCCAAGACTCGTGGTTTTGTTCCTTCGATCATGCAGGGAAAGCACGGAGGAAAAACACAAAACGTGTCTAAGCCAATGAGAACTGTCCTTTTCGACTGACTTTATCCAATGAGAAATAGCTTGATTTAACGGTTTTGCTCTTTATATAACTTGACTTCATTCAGCGCGCAATTATTTGAAACAAGTCGTGACAGTTGCAATGGCACGTACCAAGCAGACAGCTAGGAAATCTACTGGAGGCAAAGCTCCTCGAAAGCAGCTTGCCACCAAAGCTGCAAGAAAGAGTGCTCCAGCTACCGGTGGAGTGAAAAAGCCCCATCGTTACAGGCCTGGTACTGTGGCTCTCCGAGAAATTCGTCGTTACCAGAAGAGCACTGAATTGCTCATCCGCAAGCTGCCCTTCCAACGACTCGTCCGAGAAATTGCACAAGATTTCAAGACAGATCTTCGCTTCCAAAGCTCAGCTGTCATGGCTTTACAGGAGGCAAGTGAAGCTTACCTTGTAGGGCTTTTCGAAGACACCAACTTGTGTGCTATTCACGCAAAGAGAGTCACAATCATGCCTAAGGACATTCAGCTTGCTCGCCGCATCCGTGGGGAACGTGCTTAAGTTTGAAGTTCTGGCACTGAGTTCAAAAACGGTCCTTTTTAGGACCAATACACTACTTAGAGATGCTGTTATCCTAACAAGGATCTTGTCCATACTTGTTATCTTTTTTTTTTAAATTCTCACGCCGTATGTTGCATAGTTAATACATCTACCTTCGTTTTCCTCTCGTTTCGTATATCATCCTATCTTTCAAGTATATTCTTTAGTTTTCCCCTATGTTTACCGATTGATTATCTTCGTTTTATGTGGTCAAGGATTCGATTTTGCCATATGTTGCATAAGTTAACTTCGATTCAACCACTGTTTGCCCTTCTCAACGTTATTAATCTCATAGAACTCGCAGGCGAAATATGTACTTCTTCCAAGGTAGCAAAAGTAATATTTTCTCAGAGGTCGCTGCTGTTGAATGCAAACGTTAAACTAAACTTTCTTTAAGTGTCTGTTTGTACTTAACATCAGTTCAATTGTACACCTACATTTCTGCTGGTGTTACTATTTTTCTTTATAGCAATATTACGAATTATAAGACGGTATCCGTGGTTATTAGCGTGTTCCCTTTTCCTAACACTTTCTCATTACACCAGTATTTCCATCATTCATTAGGCGTAATCACCCGTCTCCTTTATCATAAAAATCATAATAGTACGACGTTAAATTGAAACAGTCTACTTCACTTTCACGAGTTGTAATAAGTTCGAACATTTCTTTCACCCCAGCCTTGAAAAGAGTTGATTTTAGTTTAGTGTCCCTTTCAGCAGCAAGGCTGTTTCAAACGTGGACCTACTTATTAACGTGCAATGCGAAACATTTGAGCTCCCACCGAGAATCGAACCCAGTCAGCCTGCAAAAGTTTTTCTAACAAATGCATTAAGTGCGTTTTCTGTACTGTTTCGCTACTTGAAGATAGGAACAAGGAAAAAGTAAGTGATCACAAATTGACATTACGTAATGTGTTCCCCATTTTTTTTCGAGTACACCATTCTTGACACCCGTGAAAGCTTTCTTTCCCCACCCTCAATTCCCCTCTGTTATAAAGCACTTACATCAAGAAGTGCTTCGGTTAAAAAGAAAACTCAAAGTCCCTTGCGTGTATACTATACATTGCTATGAATGAACATGTGATAATGATAGGAAAAGCACAATTTTACTCTTCTCAAAGTATTTGATGGCTCTAAAAAGAGCCGTTTTAAAATGTCAGATGATTTACTGACACATTTACTTCTTCTTTGGTGCAGCCTTCTTAGCACTTTTCGGTTTTGCTGTAGCCTTCTTTGGCTTCGGGGCCTTTGGCTTCTTGGGAGTTTTTGCCTTCTTCACTTTAGATGGTGATTTCTTAGGTTTGGGAGCAGCAGCCTTTTTCTTTTCACCAGTCTTCTTGGGACGTTTAGCTGCTGGCTTTTTCGCAGGCTTCTTCTCCTTTGATGCTGATCGTTTCGCCTTGGTTGAAGATCCACCTTCAGGCTTCTCCTTCAGCGATGAAGCACTAAGCTTAAACGATCCAGATGCACCTTTTCCCTTGGTCTGAACCAAAGACCCAGAAGCAACTGCACTTCTCAAGTATTTCTTGATAAATGGAGCAAGCTTCTCGGCATCCACTTTGTAGTTCTGAGAGATGTATTTCTTAATAGCTTGCAGTGAACTTCCTCCCCTTTCCTTCAAATTCTTGATGGCGTTGTTCACCATTTCTGATGTTCTTGGATGAGAAGGTGTTGTTTTTGGTTTCTTAGGCTTTGCAGACTTCTTAGGAGAAGCCTGTGCCGGGGCTGCAGGTGCTGATGCCGTATCTGCCATTGCTTTCTGCAATAAACTCAACGATACTGAAGAATGAAATTTTCGCTGGCAGGCAGCGTTGAGTTTGGTTACGGAGCGCGGACCGGATAGAAAGCACTTGCTGAGGCGGGCTGAGGTAAACAGAAGTTCGTAGTTGCCACAACGATAAGTGTGTTTCCTTCTATTTTGATAAACGATTTTTTTCAGGTATTCAATGAATGCACCAGATCCTATTCTTCCTTACTGGCTAGAAGAAACTTTATTCCACATAACTCAAAAGGCATTTGTTTTTATTCGCTTTTCTATTTTATGTTTCAGTCATTGCTAAGTCGGTCACACTACTTTTTCACCCTCCTTGTGCTTATAATTTTCATAATTTAACATGGAAATACTTATCAATAAATAATTATATTACCATGGTAATTAACTTCAATCCTTCCTGTGATTATACGCAAAGTACCATCTTCGTACTGCTTACTATAGTTCAATGAAGGGAATCTATAAAGTAACGCGTGTCGCACACATCTGCCTTGCAAACTCCCTGGCCTACTTCCAATGTATAGACTTTTATTTCAAATCCTGATTTAATTTCATAATTTTCTGTAGATTTTAACATTTTATTACCCAGCTTCTTAATACGAATGACAATCAAGCCTAAATATTTATTCCCTTTAACTTTATTTTTCTTTTTTATTTTGTGCCTTGTTTCATATTTGTTCTTACGTTAGCAATTAACGCACTTACCGTAGTTATGTATGAACAGGTTGTTTCTATATTTATTTTATTCCAAATAAATTAAATATATATACGGATTATTTTATGGTAGTTGATATTTTCTGTTGTTTCCTACGTGAATTGAGGAAACGCACGGACTTTCGCCTAATTCTTGTGCTACTTTCATATGTCTGTATCTGTCGAATGCTGTCGATCTGTCGAAATGTGTATTACTATCTGTCGATTCATCGAGTGAACTGAATTCGTTAACCATTTCACCAGGCGCGCATGCATTTTTTTTTTCTTCTAAGGGATCCAAGCTTCGGGGGGCAAGGTTCCAATACTACAAGCCACTATGTCTATATACTATTATTCTGCATTCGAAAACACGATAAATATTCCACTTACTTTTTCACAAAAACATGATACAGACAGAGTACAGATGAAGTGTAAGATCAGATTTATATTGATGATACATCAATATTTTCCCTGTTAATAACTACATTTAATGAGAAAGTCTGCAAATGTATGTTCACTTAGGAACTTTTGCGAGGAGTCCGCACCCGGTGGACACCCCGTGAGTACGCCTCTGCACTTGACTATACTTCGAATTATACTGCAAACAGTTGTATTTTAGTTTCCCCGTTTAGTTCATCGATATCATTAACACAAAGAAAATAGATGTTATAGATGCGTATTCTCAGTTCTCGCTTTATATCCGGACGTCTGCAAAAATCTACTCCTTTTCTTTCTTTCACGCATCCACCAAACTAACAATGATTTGTATTATAATATTTGCGCATAAAATGTATATCTCATACCTTCCATGTTCTCAAGTATTCATAGACAAAAACGGTTACTTTCTGCGAACAAATTGTCCAAACACAGTGCAAATGTCATCTATAGATTGTCCTGGTTCCGTCTGCGTGTACATAACAATGCGTCATAATCATACATTGCACATTAAGGATATCAATTAATCTTCCCAAATTCCTAGATATGCCTGGCAAAAGTTCCGCGTGTTGTAAGGATATTACATTTGTACTACCGACAAGGTGGTATCTTCCAACATTGAAGTTCAATAAACCCCAAATGTGTCGGATATAGTATTTGATTTCTTGTCTCATTGTTTGCGTCAGAGATGTCTTCTCAAGTTAGGATTTACGATACATACAGGATGAGTTGTATATATTGTTGCTGCCAGCTCTATATTAATCCCATATTTGTAAACGAATAAAAACAGTATTCTAATTATAACAATGTGCTCACAATTAATTTTATTCTTAATTGTTATACGTATTGTTGATTAAAAATGAAAATGTTGCTAAGTGAATTTTATTAATATTTTCTGTTGCGTGATATAGGAAGTGAGTGAAATATTGGAGGAATATAGTGTGCGTAGCAGATGATGTGCAGTGGCTTTGGATCGCCTGTGATAAGGTAAGGCATTTGCTATTTTAATTAACACATTTTATATACTGTAATCCTAATTATTTTTATGTGAATGTGCTTACTACTTGTGTATTCAGTGGGACCGATGTTTTAATATGTATGGTCAAGCAGTGTCGAGCCTGGTCAGTGTGTGGATAGGTGACCATTTTTTGTAAATCGATAACATTTAACTTTGTAAACACGGATGAAGTAGAAGTATATTTATTTTATTTTTTACCTCAAATATGTAGGACACTTCTCCTTTGTACATCAATTATTATTATTAGTTCAACTTGTTTACAAGTTAAATGAAAAGAATAGTCGTTATCGTGTGATGATTGTGCTCATTAGGCTAAAGAAGACTCGTGATAAGAAAGAAAAGAAGAACGGTGCTCAAGTTTCGTCACAGCATATTCTCAAAAATTTACAGGCAAAATTCAGTGTTCTGCATGAAAAGGCATATTTGTACGAAAAAAAAAAAAATTCTGCAGACGACAGAATTAAATAAAGTAATACACATGTATTTTAGAGTTACTGGTGTAAAATCATTACAAGTGCTTTGCCAGGTGGCCAATAAAAAGCACGAATACTATTTAAGGGAGCCAAAACAGGAGAAAGCTGGGGGCCTGAGCGATAGCAAGAATGTGCGTCCAAAGTGAACAGGAGCGAAGGCGACGCGGGTATACGTATAAGCAAGGGTAGTGGAAACCAGTTAGTTTTCGAGTTTCAATAGCACTTGTCATGCATCCATACTAGTAGCGCCCCGCTTGTAAACATTAAGTACACTATGCAAGAATACACCGCCGGTGGAAAATAGTACCTAATACAGTTATCTTTCATATATACTGACTTATTTTACAGTAGTAACCCAACACTAGTAAACGTAAAATAAAAGTGTATAACTTTATATTTAATTCTATCGCCTGGCTTAGTTTTTCACCTGTAAGATGTACTTATTTAGAGCAAGTTTCTTAACTAGCAAATTAAACCGAGAACCACAGCAACCATATATATATTCTTATGATGTACTTTTCTTTGAGTGGTGTTCTCTGTCTATTCAATAACATTTTCTCAGTTTAATGCTAGCAAAAAACAAAACAAAATCAAAGTGTTTCTATATAAATTTAGTTCACCGTGTTGTAATATCACATGGAATTGAAAAACGAATAGTCGAACCTCTGCTATCTCGATCAAACTTCTCAGGATGATATACTGACTTACCGCAGAAGTTCGACTGAATACGTTTCTCAGTTCCATGGGAGAACCTGGAGAAGCAAAAGCCTGCGCAACGGAAAATACTAAATAAACTTGTAGAGCAGGTCAAGATGTATCATCATGCCAAGTTTCATTCAGATCAGAGAAGTTTGGCTGCAGCCATTTTCATTACAAAGCACAAAATGGATGGTCCCTAACCTCGAGAATCTTCACAATTGTCGACGAGTTGAACTGCACTCATCTGATCAAAATCAAACTTAAAATGGCAGTTCACTTTCAACTGTTAAATAATATGATATGCAGGCTTCTGCTTTCCTAGTTACAGTCTATCCACTGTGGTATGCATATTAGTAGAAATGTGAGAGTGCATATTTATTAAAGATTTGCTTCAAAAAGCGATGAAAGACATAGGCATTCCCGCGGGCGGTGATAACAAGATGCCGGAAAACGAACAAGCAGAAAGAATATGGGCTGAAGAAGTGTAAACGACGACGCGGCGGCCCGTAAAGGTGTTGCCGTCCTATTAAATGAATAATATCAAAAGAAAGAAAAAAAAAGTAAAAAATTTCGCGCTCGTAGTCAAGACAGAAAGCAACTAAAGGAAATCTTTGTTTTACGTCCCACGTTATGCCGCTTAGGCTAAAAGAGGCGCTGATTATGAGAAATGATTGAAATGGTGGTGGAATGAAGAAAGTGGGAGGAAACGGGAGAACCCCGCGGTAACCCACCGCACATAGTTTTTGTCCACCATAAAGTTAACTTGGCGGGGGCTCAAGACAGAAAGACGGTTGGAAAAACAAATAAACGATGTTCCATCCCGTAAAAATGTTGGCGACCTATGAAATCAATATTTTTTCTTAAAGAAAAAAAAAAGAATTAAAAAGAGAAAAAAAGGTCAAAATTTCGCGCTCGCTTCGCTCGCGATCAGCAGAGAAAAGAGGACGTGACGCACCCCTAAAAGTGTTGGCGACCGATTGAATAAATATTGTGGGTAAAAAAAAAAAAAAAAAGTCAAAAATTTCGCGCTCGCTTCGCTCGCGATCAGCACAGAAAGAAGGACGTGACGCGCCCCTAAAGGTGTTGGCAACCGATTCAATACATATTGTCGGTAAAAAAAAAAAAAAAAAAAAAAACGCTCGCTTCGCTCGCGATCGACATGAAAAAGGCAACGACGTGACGCCCCGTAAAATTGTCGGCGACCTATTCAATCAATATATTCGGTTGAAAAACAAAGTCAAAAGTTTCCCAATCGCTTCCCTGCCGATCGACATAAAAAAAAAGGCAACCCCTTCACCTCTCCTTATGCATTCATCAGTAAACATACAACCATAGATCACAATACCACTCACATCACCTATCAGTTCTCCACGTCCATCAAGATCCAATCATCGCCCTGGCCCTTTATGATGATACACAACATTACATGTTATTGTGTGCATTGCCCCGCGTTACAATACATGACCAAAAAAAAAAGAGAAAAAGAGCTGCACTGCCTTCAGTGTGACATGTTCGTATTCGTAGAAAATGATTTTAGGTACACGATAGTACAGTAATCTATCTTCACATGCTTCAGATGTGAACGATACCTACACATGAAGAGGGCTCCCGAGGTTTCCTTTTCCAATAGGATGGAGCTCCACCACACTTGCAGAATGACGAGAAGTTATGTTAATAAATATATCCCAGAGTGTTTCGTAACTCGCCCTTGGTCCTAATGATGAAGCGTTCTTCAGATGGCCCCGATGTCTCCACACATGATACTATGCGACTTCTTTTCACGAGGCTCTCAAAGATCACGTTTGTGTCCTAACATTCTCTGCAGATATGACACAGCTGCGATAGCGGATCACAGAAGCCTTTCCTCTCCTTACAAGAGACGTGTTCATTCGAGCATGGGAGTAATTCGACTATCGATCAAATATCTCCCGTGTCACGATAGTAGTCACTTTCAATTCTTCTAACGAAGGTAAGAAAAAATGCTATACAAACTTCCTTTCGGTATATAAAGGATTAGGGGCCCAGAGAATATTTTCTTTCAAGAGGATACATTCTTTTTCGAACACCCTGTATATAGATCCTCTAATTATAACTGCAAACAAAATGTTGATTTTGCAATTGCTTCCATGAGAGAAAATTCTGTGCACTTTCTTTCTGAAGGGCCGGGCCTAAACGTTTTCCTTAATCATTAAATTTAGTAGTTATCTACAATTACATAGTTTTCCATTGTTCTCAAAATAAAGATTTTTCTCTATGAATTGTTGAATGTTGCTAGGGATATTGAAGTAATTCTTTTTAGTGTTTTTTTCTTTACAATAATGTACTGAACGCCTGCATTAAGGAAGTTCGTGTGTCCATCTTGCAAAATGTTTCGTCTTTTTTCATGCCCACTAAGATAAATATTCATTTTGCTCTTTTCTCCGTATGCAAACCACATTTCTTAAAGGCAACATTTTCATACAAATGTAGTACTAAAAACTTCTAATTGGCAACATCTGGGCTGCGAAGAGGAAAAAGAAAGAAATCTCGTACGTATTCGCGCGCAATTCGGAATTAGCCAATGAAAAGCACAAAAGCGGCCACCATCTCTCTCTCTTTCTTATTAACGGTTTTGTACTTTCTGCAGTTCTATCAGTGCTGCTAACCTCTTACTATATCATTGAATATGTATGTTTATATATATATATATATATATATATATATATATATATATATATATATATATATATATATATATATATTTTACAAAAAATCATACTACTACGGAATAATATTAAATGCCTGTAAACCCTCATTTCTGTTTGCACTTTCTGTTACACTACCTTCCCCGAACTTCTTTCAAGTTATTAAGTGCAGAACGGGGAGTTATACATATTTACTTGCGCTTTCACAATATCTGCACATTGTGTAATAATAGGAGACGTATAAAATAAAACTATATACTAATACGTATATATATATATATATATATATATATATATATATATATATATATATATATATATATATATATATATATATATATACAGTACACATTCCACTATCCGAGGCTTTCCTTTTCTTTTCTTGCTGACGATAAATTACGCTCTTAGAAATGTTGTCTGAAAACAATAAGAATATGTGCAAAAAATACAATCAGAGGTAGAGGTCTTTAACAGGAACTAAGCAAGGGAGTTGAA
The DNA here is from genome assembly GCF_964235325.1 of Thermobia domestica. NCBI lineage: Eukaryota > Metazoa > Arthropoda > Insecta > Zygentoma > Lepismatidae > Thermobia > Thermobia domestica. Next base: position 13,670 of record NW_027657126.1, on the reverse strand, counting down.
AAATTTTTTATGCATGTAAAAAATATAGACATGAACCAACTTGTGAAATAAAAAGACCAGAAAACTACTCTTTCTAAATTATGTGTAAACTTTTTACCGAAAACGAAAGTTGCACGAAAGACTTTTTGTCCCTTTTTTGGCCTCCGGTGCTTGGGGTCCCTGGTTCAATCCCAGCTCGTGCCGTGTGAACTTTGTCGTGCATAAAGACCGTGCTCATGGGTTTTCTCGGGTTTCTCCCGTTTCCTCCCACTTTCTTCATTCAGTACTCATCATCACCGTCTCCTTTAGCGTAACCGGTATAAGTATGCGACGTAAATCTAAAGATTTCATTTCATTTCCCTTTTCTGCTCATACTGCTGATTATGCGCGATTATGCCAACATCCAACTCCGCGGATAATCGTGCGATTACTGTATATACAACTAATACAGATACGTAATTACATTATCAGTTACAGTATCGGTTTTTATTTACTAATTTGCCTCACTTTATTTGCATCCCTGCAGTAAATAATTCTTATCGATAATAGTTAAAATGTATATTACATTTTAGTGCTTCACGACTGAATGATCATCTGCCTTACGTTATCTCGCAGCTGAAGAGGATGCTACACTGAAAACTACCTTGCGTTATAAAGGGTAAGTGAAACATATCTTAAAAATATCTTTCATACATTTCATTGTGTACATTAAAGAATGTAAGTTTGCCTTTTTCCTGTAATCAATACTTAATAAAGGATTTATTTTTATTTATTTATATACAATTTCATACGTGGTTCGTGATAGTAAACTCGATAGGACATAGTGGCACTATGAACATCCGAATCACTCATCATTCGAACATTCAAATATTTATTCGAATATTAGTATATTCCAAGTAATGTTAACGACGTTAATATGCTTGCCTTTATAGTTAATAATGTCAATTCTTACTTAAAACATACTTCCTTAACAGGACATTGAAGAAAAGGTAGTTGCCAACGGCCATACCATGCTGAATATACCGGTTCTCGTCCGATCACCGAAGTCAAGCAGCATCGGGCCTGGTCAGTACTTGGATGGGTGACCGCCTGGGAACACCAGGTGCTGTTGGCATCTCTTTTTCAAATTTCATTATCCTTCAAGTACGAAAATACTAGAAACATTAATTTTATAGTACTTTCAAGAGATAATTTATCAACATTATTTCATAGCGATTAATCGATATTCTAAGCGTTATACCCACTATTTCTTACACTAACAGCCTGTTTATTTGCACGGCACATTAAAATAACCTGATTTCCGATCCGTGTGCACCTACTACTATACTTAACACGGAATGTATTACCACTTTTTAAAAGTAAATTATTATGACTAAGTGTAGATCTCCGGCGAGTAAATGCCTTTCGTATACAAGCACGACACATCTCCGCTATGTGCTTTACTTTTTTACTAACAGCATATAGAAATTGGATTTCAAGGTGTTTCTACATAACAGAATGAAGCAAATTTCGTGATTTAACTCTTTCGAATAATGTGTTGGTCCTGACAAGGACCGTTTGAAATGAAAAATCTTGAAGAAGATTTTTACTTAGAGCTTGTGTACTTGGTAACAGCCTTCGTACCCTCACTTACAGCGTGCTTGGCAAGTTCACCAGGCAAAAGAAGGCGCACAGCTGTTTGGATTTCCCGGCTGGTGATAGTTGACCGCTTATTGTAATGGGCCAAACGAGAAGCTTCAGCAGCAATACGCTCGAAGATGTCATTAACAAAGCTGTTCATGATACTCATAGCTTTGCTAGATATGCCAGTGTCAGGATGCACTTGCTTCAAAACTTTGTAGATGTAAATGGCATAGCTCTCCTTCCTCCTCCTCTTCTTCTTCTTATCTCCCTTGGAGATATTCTTTTGGGCTTTACCAGCCTTCTTTGCAGCCTTTCCGCTAGTTTTTGGTGGCATGATGACTCACTCGTTCAGCAAAATTAGATGTGTCCGCCAAGTTTGCCAAGTTTGCCAAGTTATAATTGACGGGTTGATTGAGTGGTTGAGTTCCGGGACTAGTGGAAGTCCCCTGCCTCGCATTTGAAGTAGATTTTGAAGTGAGTAGATGCACAACGTAGAACTGATAATGGCCGGAGACCGACGCCGGCTCATTGAAGTCTTGATTGAAGATCCAGAGTTTTGTTAAAGTGAAGGAAAAGCTGGGGAAGGAAGAGATTGGTTGATTTAAGGAGAGGGCTGCCTGTGATTGGCTGTTGGTGAAGGGCCAATGGAAGTTAGCCAGTACAGTGGCTCTGAAAAGGGTTTTGGTCCTGTATGTTAATTGCTATTCCATCAGTCTTGAAGTTCCTCAAGAATTTCACAAAAGATAATTAGCTTTGTGAAAACATCTGGAGCTGATTTAATATCACTAAATCTTTTCTGCACTGCTTGTAGAAGTTTTGGTAACTGGAGATCTTGAAATAATTGTAATAGGTCGTGCCAACTAACAGCTGATTCTTCAGTAGGCGGGGGTGATGTAGTTTGTGAATTCTTGGATGAAGAGCTTGCTTTCTCTGCATAGGAAGATTGTGGATGCTTCTTGGGTGTAGATTCAGGTGGGGTTCCCTTCTGAAGAGGGGGGAAGTCCTGAGGTTTCGGTACTTTATTTTGAGATGATCTTCTTGATAGAACACGATGAATTGTTGGACATCTTGGGTAATTGGCGGGGTGACCACCACCACAGTTCGGACACTTTACTGCTTCATCTTGAGTTTTTCTTGTACATTGATAAGTCATATGTTCACCAGCACACTTGACACAGCGTGGAGTTGCATAACAAGAAGATTGGGTATGCCCAAGCCTTTGGCATCTGTAGCACTGAATATAAGGTCTAGCTCGGAACGGTTCGATTTTTATTCTATAAAACTCCAAATATTGAAGTTCAAAAATACTATTCGAAGTTGGTGTCTTGACTAGAGTTACTAGGTAGAGGGGAAAGGGGGTTCCACCTCGACCTTTGAGTTGATGTACTGAAAGAGTGGGGTAACCACGGTTCTCCAGGTCTTGCTTGATATTATCCACTGAGGCGTCAATGGGCAGTTGACGGACGATTTATCGACTTCATTTAAATTACAGTACGTGTTTCAATTCGCGCCAACTGCCTTGCTTTTCATTTGATGCACTCGGGTGCACGCTTGAAGTAGTAACAAAACTGACTTGATTCATGGGAGGCCGCAATTTTTCCTCTCATCTTATTACGAAAGAATATTGAACAATGTCTGGTCGCGGCAAAGGTGGAAAAGTCAAGGGAAAGAGCAAGTCCCGCTCCAGCAGGGCTGGCCTTCAATTCCCAGTAGGCAGAATCCATCGTCTTTTGCGAAAGGGTAACTATGCCGAACGAGTTGGTGCTGGCGCTCCCGTGTATTTGGCTGCAGTCATGGAATACCTGGCAGCTGAAGTTCTTGAGTTGGCAGGCAACGCTGCTCGTGACAACAAGAAGACTAGGATTATTCCACGTCATCTGCAGTTAGCTATCCGTAACGACGAGGAATTAAACAAGTTGTTGTCTGGAGTTACAATCGCTCAGGGTGGTGTTTTGCCCAACATTCAAGCTGTACTTCTGCCCAAGAAAACTGAGAAGAAGGCATAAATGTAAGACCTATATCTCATACAAATCGGCCCTTATGAGGGCCACAAACCCCTTTATAGAGGAGATTTACGATTGAAATGAATTGTTTTCGATATACAGACTCATCAAAAGTGTCTGAGATAGTTGCTTAGTGTCATTCGAAATTCTCGCTGCTATTCGATTAATTAGTATGTGTAGTCGTCGATCGTAATTGAAGCCCATAGGAAGTCACACTATCTTTAGAATACTCCAAACAGCGATGTGCTTAGTTCCCACTACATTATTAATTATAAGATCATTACCTTTTGTATTGTCGCTAGCTACATTTTTTTGATATTTGCGTACATCGGGCTCATATTACCCAGAGGACAGGACAGTCGAGCCCAGATTCTCAGCAATGGAAGAAAACCTCATACCACATATTCTCATGTACTTCATGCTAGACAAAGGAATTTCCAACATTCTTAAAGCACTCATGTTTCTCTCTTGCGTTGGCTTGGCTGAAATTACTCTGTTCAATATGTTCTCGACATTTATTATTGTTCATTACTATGCCCCAATGACATCATGAACAGAGCGGATCAAAAAACTTTCCTAAATTTCTTTTGCAACATAGTAATGACATTAAATGCACACTTAAGTACGATTTATTCTTTGCAAGGTCGATATTCATATTTGTGTGATATGTGTTATATGTATATGGTTTGTAATACGCAACTACTCTTATTCTCTGATCTCAGAACTCATTTGCTACTGTGCCCAACGAGCGAGCCTAGGTTTCTTGTAACTACTGCCTTTCTTTAGTAAATAATGTGAAGTATACAATGCATTAACCTACATCTCATATTTGTATTACTCTTTATTTTACTAACCCGCTACGAAGTGTCATTAATTTACATGTAAATCACAATAGACACTACCGCAAAAGAAAAAAATCGAACCCAAGACCACGTAAACAAGATAAAGGACAAGATTCAGGTTTCTAACGCATTATTCGCCCCTCACAGCACAGTATAGAAGTTGTATAAGCCTCTATACGTACATCCTACTGTCAGAACAGAAATTCCGACTTGCGTTTCGCATCTCTCATGCTCGCTACTTCCAACAAATCGCCAATTTCCAACCAGAACCCCTTCTCCAGCATTAATACTGCTACATATGAATACGTATACATGAACGTACATAATGTAAAAAAAAACGTATGATTTTCTCAAATTAATCTCTCTACGTCTGTAATTTTGTGTGCATCAAAAGGCTTTAATGTAGTTACACGAATTCTTATAATCTAACAGAAAATCGCACAAAGTAAATCTTTCCCTTTATATAAATTTGTTGGCTCTGAAAAGAGCCGTTTATGCCAATTTTATATCCAAAATAGGAGGAACCCCAACTTAACCTCCGAAACCGTACAGGGTTCTTCCTTGCCTCTTCAAGGCATACACAACATCCATAGCTGTCACTGTCTTCCTCTTGGCGTGTTCTGTGTATGTAACAGCATCTCTGATTACGTTCTCCAGGAATACTTTCAATACTCCTCGGGTCTCTTCATAAATGAGACCAGAGATACGCTTCACACCACCACGGCGAGCAAGACGCCTAATAGCGGGTTTGGTGATACCCTGGATGTTGTCACGAAGAACTTTACGGTGGCGCTTGGCACCTCCTTTGCCAAGACCCTTGCCTCCTTTTCCACGTCCTGTCATTTCGATATGTTACTGCTTCGCTCACCACACACGAGAAATACAAGCCCAAGCAGCCCAAGACTCGTGGTTTTGTTCCTTCGATCATGCAGGGAAAGCACGGAGGAAAAACACAAAACGTGTCTAAGCCAATGAGAACTGTCCTTTTCGACTGACTTTATCCAATGAGAAATAGCTTGATTTAACGGTTTTGCTCTTTATATAACTTGACTTCATTCAGCGCGCAATTATTTGAAACAAGTCGTGACAGTTGCAATGGCACGTACCAAGCAGACAGCTAGGAAATCTACTGGAGGCAAAGCTCCTCGAAAGCAGCTTGCCACCAAAGCTGCAAGAAAGAGTGCTCCAGCTACCGGTGGAGTGAAAAAGCCCCATCGTTACAGGCCTGGTACTGTGGCTCTCCGAGAAATTCGTCGTTACCAGAAGAGCACTGAATTGCTCATCCGCAAGCTGCCCTTCCAACGACTCGTCCGAGAAATTGCACAAGATTTCAAGACAGATCTTCGCTTCCAAAGCTCAGCTGTCATGGCTTTACAGGAGGCAAGTGAAGCTTACCTTGTAGGGCTTTTCGAAGACACCAACTTGTGTGCTATTCACGCAAAGAGAGTCACAATCATGCCTAAGGACATTCAGCTTGCTCGCCGCATCCGTGGGGAACGTGCTTAAGTTTGAAGTTCTGGCACTGAGTTCAAAAACGGTCCTTTTTAGGACCAATACACTACTTAGAGATGCTGTTATCCTAACAAGGATCTTGTCCATACTTGTTATCTTTTTTTTTTAAATTCTCACGCCGTATGTTGCATAGTTAATACATCTACCTTCGTTTTCCTCTCGTTTCGTATATCATCCTATCTTTCAAGTATATTCTTTAGTTTTCCCCTATGTTTACCGATTGATTATCTTCGTTTTATGTGGTCAAGGATTCGATTTTGCCATATGTTGCATAAGTTAACTTCGATTCAACCACTGTTTGCCCTTCTCAACGTTATTAATCTCATAGAACTCGCAGGCGAAATATGTACTTCTTCCAAGGTAGCAAAAGTAATATTTTCTCAGAGGTCGCTGCTGTTGAATGCAAACGTTAAACTAAACTTTCTTTAAGTGTCTGTTTGTACTTAACATCAGTTCAATTGTACACCTACATTTCTGCTGGTGTTACTATTTTTCTTTATAGCAATATTACGAATTATAAGACGGTATCCGTGGTTATTAGCGTGTTCCCTTTTCCTAACACTTTCTCATTACACCAGTATTTCCATCATTCATTAGGCGTAATCACCCGTCTCCTTTATCATAAAAATCATAATAGTACGACGTTAAATTGAAACAGTCTACTTCACTTTCACGAGTTGTAATAAGTTCGAACATTTCTTTCACCCCAGCCTTGAAAAGAGTTGATTTTAGTTTAGTGTCCCTTTCAGCAGCAAGGCTGTTTCAAACGTGGACCTACTTATTAACGTGCAATGCGAAACATTTGAGCTCCCACCGAGAATCGAACCCAGTCAGCCTGCAAAAGTTTTTCTAACAAATGCATTAAGTGCGTTTTCTGTACTGTTTCGCTACTTGAAGATAGGAACAAGGAAAAAGTAAGTGATCACAAATTGACATTACGTAATGTGTTCCCCATTTTTTTTCGAGTACACCATTCTTGACACCCGTGAAAGCTTTCTTTCCCCACCCTCAATTCCCCTCTGTTATAAAGCACTTACATCAAGAAGTGCTTCGGTTAAAAAGAAAACTCAAAGTCCCTTGCGTGTATACTATACATTGCTATGAATGAACATGTGATAATGATAGGAAAAGCACAATTTTACTCTTCTCAAAGTATTTGATGGCTCTAAAAAGAGCCGTTTTAAAATGTCAGATGATTTACTGACACATTTACTTCTTCTTTGGTGCAGCCTTCTTAGCACTTTTCGGTTTTGCTGTAGCCTTCTTTGGCTTCGGGGCCTTTGGCTTCTTGGGAGTTTTTGCCTTCTTCACTTTAGATGGTGATTTCTTAGGTTTGGGAGCAGCAGCCTTTTTCTTTTCACCAGTCTTCTTGGGACGTTTAGCTGCTGGCTTTTTCGCAGGCTTCTTCTCCTTTGATGCTGATCGTTTCGCCTTGGTTGAAGATCCACCTTCAGGCTTCTCCTTCAGCGATGAAGCACTAAGCTTAAACGATCCAGATGCACCTTTTCCCTTGGTCTGAACCAAAGACCCAGAAGCAACTGCACTTCTCAAGTATTTCTTGATAAATGGAGCAAGCTTCTCGGCATCCACTTTGTAGTTCTGAGAGATGTATTTCTTAATAGCTTGCAGTGAACTTCCTCCCCTTTCCTTCAAATTCTTGATGGCGTTGTTCACCATTTCTGATGTTCTTGGATGAGAAGGTGTTGTTTTTGGTTTCTTAGGCTTTGCAGACTTCTTAGGAGAAGCCTGTGCCGGGGCTGCAGGTGCTGATGCCGTATCTGCCATTGCTTTCTGCAATAAACTCAACGATACTGAAGAATGAAATTTTCGCTGGCAGGCAGCGTTGAGTTTGGTTACGGAGCGCGGACCGGATAGAAAGCACTTGCTGAGGCGGGCTGAGGTAAACAGAAGTTCGTAGTTGCCACAACGATAAGTGTGTTTCCTTCTATTTTGATAAACGATTTTTTTCAGGTATTCAATGAATGCACCAGATCCTATTCTTCCTTACTGGCTAGAAGAAACTTTATTCCACATAACTCAAAAGGCATTTGTTTTTATTCGCTTTTCTATTTTATGTTTCAGTCATTGCTAAGTCGGTCACACTACTTTTTCACCCTCCTTGTGCTTATAATTTTCATAATTTAACATGGAAATACTTATCAATAAATAATTATATTACCATGGTAATTAACTTCAATCCTTCCTGTGATTATACGCAAAGTACCATCTTCGTACTGCTTACTATAGTTCAATGAAGGGAATCTATAAAGTAACGCGTGTCGCACACATCTGCCTTGCAAACTCCCTGGCCTACTTCCAATGTATAGACTTTTATTTCAAATCCTGATTTAATTTCATAATTTTCTGTAGATTTTAACATTTTATTACCCAGCTTCTTAATACGAATGACAATCAAGCCTAAATATTTATTCCCTTTAACTTTATTTTTCTTTTTTATTTTGTGCCTTGTTTCATATTTGTTCTTACGTTAGCAATTAACGCACTTACCGTAGTTATGTATGAACAGGTTGTTTCTATATTTATTTTATTCCAAATAAATTAAATATATATACGGATTATTTTATGGTAGTTGATATTTTCTGTTGTTTCCTACGTGAATTGAGGAAACGCACGGACTTTCGCCTAATTCTTGTGCTACTTTCATATGTCTGTATCTGTCGAATGCTGTCGATCTGTCGAAATGTGTATTACTATCTGTCGATTCATCGAGTGAACTGAATTCGTTAACCATTTCACCAGGCGCGCATGCATTTTTTTTTTCTTCTAAGGGATCCAAGCTTCGGGGGGCAAGGTTCCAATACTACAAGCCACTATGTCTATATACTATTATTCTGCATTCGAAAACACGATAAATATTCCACTTACTTTTTCACAAAAACATGATACAGACAGAGTACAGATGAAGTGTAAGATCAGATTTATATTGATGATACATCAATATTTTCCCTGTTAATAACTACATTTAATGAGAAAGTCTGCAAATGTATGTTCACTTAGGAACTTTTGCGAGGAGTCCGCACCCGGTGGACACCCCGTGAGTACGCCTCTGCACTTGACTATACTTCGAATTATACTGCAAACAGTTGTATTTTAGTTTCCCCGTTTAGTTCATCGATATCATTAACACAAAGAAAATAGATGTTATAGATGCGTATTCTCAGTTCTCGCTTTATATCCGGACGTCTGCAAAAATCTACTCCTTTTCTTTCTTTCACGCATCCACCAAACTAACAATGATTTGTATTATAATATTTGCGCATAAAATGTATATCTCATACCTTCCATGTTCTCAAGTATTCATAGACAAAAACGGTTACTTTCTGCGAACAAATTGTCCAAACACAGTGCAAATGTCATCTATAGATTGTCCTGGTTCCGTCTGCGTGTACATAACAATGCGTCATAATCATACATTGCACATTAAGGATATCAATTAATCTTCCCAAATTCCTAGATATGCCTGGCAAAAGTTCCGCGTGTTGTAAGGATATTACATTTGTACTACCGACAAGGTGGTATCTTCCAACATTGAAGTTCAATAAACCCCAAATGTGTCGGATATAGTATTTGATTTCTTGTCTCATTGTTTGCGTCAGAGATGTCTTCTCAAGTTAGGATTTACGATACATACAGGATGAGTTGTATATATTGTTGCTGCCAGCTCTATATTAATCCCATATTTGTAAACGAATAAAAACAGTATTCTAATTATAACAATGTGCTCACAATTAATTTTATTCTTAATTGTTATACGTATTGTTGATTAAAAATGAAAATGTTGCTAAGTGAATTTTATTAATATTTTCTGTTGCGTGATATAGGAAGTGAGTGAAATATTGGAGGAATATAGTGTGCGTAGCAGATGATGTGCAGTGGCTTTGGATCGCCTGTGATAAGGTAAGGCATTTGCTATTTTAATTAACACATTTTATATACTGTAATCCTAATTATTTTTATGTGAATGTGCTTACTACTTGTGTATTCAGTGGGACCGATGTTTTAATATGTATGGTCAAGCAGTGTCGAGCCTGGTCAGTGTGTGGATAGGTGACCATTTTTTGTAAATCGATAACATTTAACTTTGTAAACACGGATGAAGTAGAAGTATATTTATTTTATTTTTTACCTCAAATATGTAGGACACTTCTCCTTTGTACATCAATTATTATTATTAGTTCAACTTGTTTACAAGTTAAATGAAAAGAATAGTCGTTATCGTGTGATGATTGTGCTCATTAGGCTAAAGAAGACTCGTGATAAGAAAGAAAAGAAGAACGGTGCTCAAGTTTCGTCACAGCATATTCTCAAAAATTTACAGGCAAAATTCAGTGTTCTGCATGAAAAGGCATATTTGTACGAAAAAAAAAAAAAAATTCTGCAGACGACAGAATTAAATAAAGTAATACACATGTATTTTAGAGTTACTGGTGTAAAATCATTACAAGTGCTTTGCCAGGTGGCCAATAAAAAGCACGAATACTATTTAAGGGAGCCAAAACAGGAGAAAGCTGGGGGCCTGAGCGATAGCAAGAATGTGCGTCCAAAGTGAACAGGAGCGAAGGCGACGCGGGTATACGTATAAGCAAGGGTAGTGGAAACCAGTTAGTTTTCGAGTTTCAATAGCACTTGTCATGCATCCATACTAGTAGCGCCCCGCTTGTAAACATTAAGTACACTATGCAAGAATACACCGCCGGTGGAAAATAGTACCTAATACAGTTATCTTTCATATATACTGACTTATTTTACAGTAGTAACCCAACACTAGTAAACGTAAAATAAAAGTGTATAACTTTATATTTAATTCTATCGCCTGGCTTAGTTTTTCACCTGTAAGATGTACTTATTTAGAGCAAGTTTCTTAACTAGCAAATTAAACCGAGAACCACAGCAACCATATATATATTCTTATGATGTACTTTTCTTTGAGTGGTGTTCTCTGTCTATTCAATAACATTTTCTCAGTTTAATGCTAGCAAAAAACAAAACAAAATCAAAGTGTTTCTATATAAATTTAGTTCACCGTGTTGTAATATCACATGGAATTGAAAAACGAATAGTCGAACCTCTGCTATCTCGATCAAACTTCTCAGGATGATATACTGACTTACCGCAGAAGTTCGACTGAATACGTTTCTCAGTTCCATGGGAGAACCTGGAGAAGCAAAAGCCTGCGCAACGGAAAATACTAAATAAACTTGTAGAGCAGGTCAAGATGTATCATCATGCCAAGTTTCATTCAGATCAGAGAAGTTTGGCTGCAGCCATTTTCATTACAAAGCACAAAATGGATGGTCCCTAACCTCGAGAATCTTCACAATTGTCGACGAGTTGAACTGCACTCATCTGATCAAAATCAAACTTAAAATGGCAGTTCACTTTCAACTGTTAAATAATATGATATGCAGGCTTCTGCTTTCCTAGTTACAGTCTATCCACTGTGGTATGCATATTAGTAGAAATGTGAGAGTGCATATTTATTAAAGATTTGCTTCAAAAAGCGATGAAAGACATAGGCATTCCCGCGGGCGGTGATAACAAGATGCCGGAAAACGAACAAGCAGAAAGAATATGGGCTGAAGAAGTGTAAACGACGACGCGGCGGCCCGTAAAGGTGTTGCCGTCCTATTAAATGAATAATATCAAAAGAAAGAAAAAAAAAGTAAAAAATTTCGCGCTCGTAATCAAGACAGAAAGCAACTAAAGGAAATCTTTGTTTTACGTCCCACGTTATGCCGCTTAGGCTAAAAGAGGCGCTGATTATGAGAAATGATTGAAATGGTGGTGGAATGAAGAAAGTGGGAGGAAACGGGAGAACCCCGCGGTAACCCACCGCACATAGTTTTTGTCCACCATAAAGTTAACTTGGCGGGGGCTCAAGACAGAAAGACGGTTGGAAAAACAAATAAACGATGTTCCATCCCGTAAAAATGTTGGCGACCTATGAAATCAATATTTTTTCTTAAAGAAAAAAAAAAGAATTAAAAAGAGAAAAAAAGGTCAAAATTTCGCGCTCGCTTCGCTCGCGATCAGCAGAGAAAAGAGGACGTGACGCACCCCTAAAAGTGTTGGCGACCGATTGAATAAATATTGTGGGTAAAAAAAAAAAAAAAAAAGTCAAAAATTTCGCGCTCGCTTCGCTCGCGATCAGCACAGAAAGAAGGACGTGACGCGCCCCTAAAGGTGTTGGCAACCGATTCAATACATATTGTCGGTAAAAAAAAAAAAAAAAAAAAACGCTCGCTTCGCTCGCGATCGACATGAAAAAGGCAACGACGTGACGCCCCGTAAAATTGTCGGCGACCTATTCAATCAATATATTCGGTTGAAAAACAAAGTCAAAAGTTTCCCAATCGCTTCCCTGCCGATCGACATAAAAAAAAAGGCAACCCCTTCACCTCTCCTTATGCATTCATCAGTAAACATACAACCATAGATCACAATACCACTCACATCACCTATCAGTTCTCCACGTCCATCAAGATCCAATCATCGCCCTGGCCCTTTATGATGATACACAACATTACATGTTATTGTGTGCATTGCCCCGCGTTACAATACATGACCAAAAAAAAAAGAGAAAAAGAGCTGCACTGCCTTCAGTGTAGACATGTTCGTATTCGTAGAAAATGATTTTAGGTACACGATAGTACAGTAATCTATCTTCACATGCTTCAGATGTGAACGATACCTACACATGAAGAGGGCTCCCGAGGTTTCCTTTTCCAATAGGATGGAGCTCCACCACACTTGCAGAATGACGAGAAGTTATGTTAATAAATATATCCCAGAGTGTTTCGTAACTCGCCCTTGGTCCTAATGATGAAGCGTTCTTCAGATGGCCCCGATGTCTCCACACATGATACTATGCGACTTCTTTTCACGAGGCTCTCAAAGATCACGTTTGTGTCCTAACATTCTCTGCAGATATGACACAGCTGCGATAGCGGATCACAGAAGCCTTTCCTCTCCTTACAAGAGACGTGTTCATTCGAGCATGGGAGTAATTCGACTATCGATCAAATATCTCCCGTGTCACGATAGTAGTCACTTTCAATTCTTCTAACGAAGGTAAGAAAAAATGCTATACAAACTTCCTTTCGGTATATAAAGGATTAGGGGCCCAGAGAATATTTTCTTTCAAGAGGATACATTCTTTTTCGAACACCCTGTATATAGATCCTCTAATTATAACTGCAAACAAAATGTTGATTTTGCAATTGCTTCCATGAGAGAAAATTCTGTGCACTTTCTTTCTGAAGGGCCGGGCCTAAACGTTTTCCTTAATCATTAAATTTAGTAGTTATCTACAATTACATAGTTTTCCATTGTTCTCAAAATAAAGATTTTTCTCTATGAATTGTTGAATGTTGCTAGGGATATTGAAGTAATTCTTTTTAGTGTTTTTTTCTTTACAATAATGTACTGAACGCCTGCATTAAGGAAGTTCGTGTGTCCATCTTGCAAAATGTTTCGTCTTTTTTCATGCCCACTAAGATAAATATTCATTTTGCTCTTTTCTCCGTATGCAAACCACATTTCTTAAAGGCAACATTTTCATACAAATGTAGTACTAAAAACTTCTAATTGGCAACATCTGGGCTGCGAAGAGGAAAAAGAAAGAAATCTCGTACGTATTCGCGCGCAATTCGGAATTAGCCAATGAAAAGTACAAAGGGCACTCGTTAAT
>NW_027657125.1:0-40739 GCF_964235325.1 Thermobia domestica | reverse complement strand
AGTACACGAGCAACAGTTACACCTGTATCATCCGCAGAGGGTTCAGGCCTTACGTCCAACTGACTTTCAACCTCGCGTTCAGTTTTGTGAGTGGTTTCTCCAACGCTCTGTAATTGATCCGCAGTTTGCTTCCTACGTGCTTTTCACCGACGAAGCTTGTTTTACGAAAGACGGGATATTTAATAGTCACAATAGTCATGTATGGGCAGACGAAAATCCTTATGCAATTGTGGAAAGGGGTCACCAAGACCGATTCGCCATAAATATGTGGGCGGGTATTATCAGTGCTCAGATAATAGGTCCATATTTACTACCACCACGATTAACTGCACCAGTGTATACGAGATTCCTACGAGACATACTTCCAGAGTTATTAGAGGATGTCCCTCTCGGTGTTCGTCAACGGATGTGGTTTCAACATGATGGCGCCCCAGCCCACTTTCAGTTAGTGCTCGAGAGTATTTGAATCAAACGTTTCGTGACAGGTGGATTGGAAGAGGCGGTCCTTGTAATTGGCCGGCACGTTCCTCAGATTTGACTCCACTTCATTTTTTCTTGTGGGGTCATGTCAAAACACTTGTCTATGAAACGCCTATAGACAACGCAGAAGAACTATTAGCACGAATACTCGCTGCCTGTGATACTATAAGAACAGCTCCTGGGTTGTTACAGCGGATGCGTCAGAACTTACTGCGACGCTGTAACGCCTGTGTTGAAGTAGAGGGACGCCATGTCCATCACCTATTGTAGGATAATTGGGAGATTTGTCTTGTTTACAGGTAATTGATGATGTTCTTGGCTGCATTCAATCCTGCTGTAAAATGTTGATTGAAGACATTATTCCCATTCTTGTGACTTTTGTTTTTAGGAAACAACCTCTTTTGCATTATGGTTGTTTCGCTCAGTTTTGTTTATTTGTTTTCAATGACAAAAATACATGGAAGAAAGATATTAATAGTGTGATCCTTTTACAACATTTTAGTAAGTTTCATGACTATTACCTTTTATTAAAAGCGTCTGTTCAATAATAGGACAGCGTAATATCACGTATTTACCATTTGTACCAATTTATTCACATTTTTCTTTCATGTTTCCCACTCTTATTTAGTGCGCGTTATGCAACCACACATGGCACGTATAAAACTGTTCGCCATTTTCTGTTTGTGCGAGATATCGACTTAGTACAGACGCATTATTGCTAGCAGTTGGGACAGCTATTCATCCGTATCCTTTTCGACCCATCTTTCTTGACAGATTATCCGGGAATCCCTACGCTCCTTTGGGGAATCCCTTGTGCACGAATTGCACGATCTCGACCTAAGCATTTTTGAATACAGCAGCTTCGGTGTCTTTGACGTGACCATGCCGCATTAGCTCTATCATTCACCATAGTCGAGCTATAGAGCTTTGAATATCATTTTTCCACGATTTCGGCACCTTGTAGCTCCGAAATTATGTACGCTGGACAAAAGTTTATTTGAACTTTTTTTCTTGTTTCCGTGTCAGGAATCATACCTTAAATTTTGTAACATAGTCACGCTGTCACCCTGTATATACATATATATTAAACTAAACAGCATCGTCTTACAAACACACGTTCTGCCCTTCTAAAGAGACACTTTTTAAACGTTAATATGAAGCATTTTAAATTAATTCACTTCTTTCATTTTACTGTTAGACAAGTCAGTATCTAACGATCAGCAAGAGTCTACTTCAGTTTTCAAACATCCTTTTGCCCTACTGAATGTAGGCACTTTTCAATGGAAAATCTCTGACAATTTAAACAATTTCTTTTTTTCATATTACTTTTAAATATCTCAGTAACTAACGATTACCATGAGTCTGCTTCATATTTCAACCGAGCCTCACGCCATACTGAGTGCTCTCACTTTTCAATTGTAAAAATCTGACTATTTACGACAATTTCAGTTTTTCCTTCAGAAACTAACGATCAGCAGGAGTTTTTATCTTCCAAACACTTGTTTCGCCCTGCTGAGTGTTCTCACTTTTTAATTGTAAATGTCTGACAATTTAAACAATTCAACTCCTGCATATTATTAGTCGAGTCAAAAAACGGTTTGAATTGGGCAAAATTGAAACCTTTAGTTTTACACCTGTATTTTGTTTAGGTACCTCACCTGATAAAAATATCCAAAATCCGACAAAATCAAACCACCGGAACACCCCCAAAAACGCTTTTCATATTGGCGGACGATGGTTTTTCGAAAAAATCTTAGACCTTTACGTTGGCGGCTCTAGTAACCCTCTTAATTGACACATAGACATAAATGATACCGCGTTGACACGCTCATAGACCACAAATTCCAATGAAGTGACTTTTGTATCCATCATGATCAATCCGTAAGAGAAGAAGAAGAAGAAAGTCGATTTTTTGTTTTTTTAATTGGACCCTGGCATATACTGTACGTCTTCATACGCCGGCAGAAAACTTAATACGCGTATACCAGAGATTGGTGACAATAATATTAAAAAATGAAGGACGTAAGTTCAACAGTAAGGGAGATAAAAATTAGGAAACGTGGACCAAGGAGGGTCACTGTATATTTTTTACTGTGATCTAACTTCTGTTTCTTAGATCTAGCATCCTCCCTAATTATCACAGAGATATGAAGCATACCGCGTTGGAAGCCTTATGGAACCACCTTGGCAACGACGTATCATTTGTGCCCCCTGTGCCCAACCTGTAGAAAAAGAAGAAGAAGAATCCTTTTTAAAAATTGGGAAAATCTACACTATTACCTTTCTTGTGCTCTGGCAACCGTGATAATCGTTCTACGCATGAAAAAATCTTGTTTCTTTCTTTAAATCAAAGGTCGCTTTAATATAAGTACTATACATAAAACAAAAATATTCTTAAGCAAAATAATGGGAATAACGAAAGACTTTGGGAGGCAAATTACACATCTACATCGTCATTGCCTACGCTAACACTGTCCTCACCATATTCGTTTAAAGAGTTAAAACATTCAGTTTGTTGGCATACACCACAAGCAATAGCAAATACAAGGTCATACCATAATATAGTGTACAAGACAATGCGTTTTATAGAAACATAACACTTATATATATAAAGCAAAAATATTCTAAAGCAAAATAATGGGAAGACGAAAGACTTTGGGAGGCAAATTACACATCTACATCGTGATCGCCTACGCTAACATTGTCCTCACCATATTCATTTAAACAGTTAAAACATTCAGTTTCTTGGCACACACCACAAGCAATAGTATATGGAAGGGCATGCTTTCTGCAAGTAAAATACGTTCTTGCACACCCGGTAGCGCAGTTGCAATGAACAATGGTGAGCAAATTCCATACCTATCAATCACGATGGTTGATGTGCCATATTTACGAACCGTATATTCAGCAAATGATGCAGCGATATTGTCGTACGAACTGCCTTTACACCATGGTAGTCTATGTAACAGAGATCCTCCGTCTAAGACATACAGAATATTGTCTGGTTCCGTTTCCTCAAACTGTGCGGTCTTCTGCTTGCTGAACTCTAGTATCGCATGGGGCAGTGGGGCTTTGTCTGCCTTACGCATCATGCTGAGTGACTCAAATAAAGCTGGTGGGTAGGCACATAATTCATGCGCTAAGGTCTCCTCTAAAGATGTGCTGCCTGCATTAGCGACAACTAACAGTCTTTGAACAAAAGATTCGAATCGACGGAGATATCGCTGCTGATTTTAACTCTACTCGGGGATGCTAGAGTTTTGACGTGCTATAGCATCTGCACCTTTCCACTTCACAGTGAACAGGTGTTTGCCAGGTAATTTCTTCGCCAGCTCTTCTCCAACTGAAAATAAATTATGGACGTAGACCGAGGAATCCGCTGTGACGCCAGTGGCAATGTTCCTCAACGATTTGTCTCCGTCAAGTGGTAAAATGGGCTGCAGTCCTGCAAGAATGCGACGTGTGTCACTGATATCACGTGACATTCTTGACGTTTCGAATTCTTTATGTTGTTCGCTAGTGACATATGCTGTATGAGTAAGAGTTTGCATCGCCAGATTGTACTCGGAGCATTCTGGCATTGAGAGCACACACAAAGATCGTTGCATCTCCGACTTCCACTCCCAAGGGTTAGACCTCCAGTGGATTTTAGCGATCTCATCAGAACCTGCTCTAGGACTAGATCAGAGGACAACCCAGCCCAATAACGGTTGCTTCTTCTAATAACTCCGAACCCATTTTGAAAGCTTTCGTGAACTGTTGGATTAACCGATAGCAGCGTTAACATTGTTTGCAGGTACAAGCACGTCGACTTCAAATAATTAAAGTGTCCTGTTGCAGCAAATATGAGAATGCACTCTGCTATAGCATCAAGGTGATCCTCCCAGCTTCCTGTTCGGTCTGCTGCCACAAATTTCCTTGCTGTAGTCAACATGCGCTTGTATGCAAGCCACAACTGACTTGTTTTTCATGTGTTAATAAGTTCTGAGTTTCTTGCTTCTATTTTTTCTCGGGCTTCTTGAAGAAGAGGTGAAGAACTAGCTCCAGTTACAGTAATCTCACCCGACATCAGACTCTGGTAGAGAGAGTAAGCAACGTTGATAGTTCTATGTGTTCCGTTGTCGGTATCCAGAAAAACATTCTCCACAAGCAATGCACTTAATGCAAGGTCAACCATCATGTGCGTACGGAAGGCTCTTGCTACGGACTTACCACTTAACATATGTACAACCGAATTTTCTCCATAAACCTCATGCAAGATTTCACGTAAGCCTGAACCATCCATCAGGAAACCAATTGCTCCTTGAAGGTTCATCAGAGAATGAAATGAGCCCAACAGGAGAACCATGTCTTAATTGCTGGTGTTATGTGCTCTGTCATCCAGGAAACGTGAAGCTTTCCAAAACAGTGGTTGTCTAAAGTGATGATTGGTGTGACTTTATATTTTCTCGCGTGAAGAGATGGATGTGCGTGAATGGCCTGCATAATTCCTGACCAGTTTGGTGTGCGTGACGGAAAGTGCCAGGAAAGTTTCCACAAAATATCCAGGGAGCTTTCGTTCGGTGATGGTGCTGTTACCAGTTCACAGTTGACCTTTTCAAGAATAGTCCTGGCTTCAATGTATGCGTGAATGGGAACACTGGCAAGGGACTTCTCATCAGCATCAGAGACGGGCTTCCGAAGAATGGTTAGACTGGTAGTACTGGATGGAGTAATAGCCGACAACATTTCCATACCATGGAATGTGCCTAAACCACTCAGTGTTTGGAGATTATGGTCTACGTTATCCGCTGCAAAGAGGAGAGTCTGGTCTGCTGGAATTTCGATCACGCGATTACCAAATGTACTTGCAGCACAGCGTTCAAACCGCTCCACTTCCGCGCATGAAGAGCAAAATCCCAGGTGATGTAGCGTGTCAATCAGGTATTTCGATCGATAGTGGTGGTGCAGCTGTACAGCAACACCTAACTGCAGAGTAGCTAACATATCTCTTGGTCTGGCTGCTTGCATCAACCACTGGACAATCGATGCTATTTTGGTTTCATTGTCCTTTCCGGCAAAAAGTGTGGCATAGAATAGTTTAAGGCTAGGTACTGAAGTAATTCCTGAATGGTCAAGTCGCTGGGTGAAGGATATGTATCACTTCCAGTTTGTAGTTTGGATTTTATGTCGCTTTTGATCAGTCGAGCTACGGTTTCAATTATTTTATTTTTTCCTTTCCTTCATCATACTCTCGTAGTAAATCACGATATGCCCGTAGAATGTGATTGGCAGTTTCTCAAAGTGTAATGAAGTCGTTTTTTCCACTGTCACTAGAAATTATAATTTTTTCACCGAAGTACTCCATTAGTTGACGCTTCATGTGCCGTCTGTCATATGCAATGTGATCAGTCCCTACACGAAATGTGCCCATTTTTGTAACACGTTCTCCCACAGTTAGTTGCTCATCATCGTGCTCTTCCAAATAACTACAGATGCGCTGAAATGCTCGAATTCTCTCATCTTTTGTAGGTCGGCCAACCAGAAATTTTTTTGACGCTGACTGATTATCGGTACAGTATTATCGAGGAATTGCTTTACATGTTAGAAAGTTGATGCTACATGATCTGTGATAGACACAATCTCCTGCATAAAGATCAGATGAAAAGTACTCAATTCGACCTCGGACAGTTTGTGACCCGCTATCGTTTCGTTTATGCAACACCTTAAAATGCTGTGTGGCAATGCTTGTGTTTTCACTCGCACATTTTCTGATTTCAACACGTGACGGTCATCAAATAAGACAGGCATTCCGCAAAACAGGCAGTCACTGTTGCTGTTGAAGGACCCATCCGACGAGCGAGTAACTCGTTTTTGAATCGGCGATGACGTTTTTCTTTTTAGGGCAATCGCAATATCTTTTTATCAATATAACGTTTGCGACAAGAGACATGAACCACCATACTTGTAGCGGCGAGAATGTTACTACCGCGAGCCTTACTGGCTTTGTTCACTCTTTCACCTCCCTTTTCTAGAAGTGTGATGAGGTTATCGTCAGGTTCTAGGCTTCTGCAGATGATACACAAACGTGTAAGGGAATCAGCTATGGTTCTTCAGTGCCTACGTTCATGCAAGACTATGATATGTAAAAAAAGCTTATGGAACCCCATTTCCAACGACGTATCGTTTGTGCCCCCTATACCCAACGATTATCAGGGTTGCCAGAGCCCAAGAAAGGTAAAAGTGTAGATTTTCCCAATTTTTTAAAGGTTTCTTCTTCTTCTTTTTCTACAGGTTGGGCATAGGGGCACAAACGGTACGTCGTTGGCAAGGTAGTTCCATAAGGTTTCCAACGCGGAATGCTTCATGTCTCTGTGACAATTAGGGAGAATGCTAGATCTAAGAAACAGAAGTTAGACCACAGTAAAAAATATACAGAGTGACCCTCCTTGGTCCGCGGTTCCGAATTTTTATCTCCTTTACTATTGAACTTACGTCCTTCATTTTCTAATATTATTCTTACCAATGTCTGGTCTACGCGTATTAAGTTTTCTGCCGGCGTATAGGACGCAGTATTGCCAGGGTCCAAGAAATATAAAAAAAAATCGACTTTCTTTTTTTCTTCTTCTACGGGTTAAACATGATGGGTACAAAAGTTACTTCGTTGGAATTTGTGGTCTATGAGCGTTCCAACGAGGTATTATTTATGTCTGTGTGTCAATTAAGAAGGTTACTATAGAAGCCAAAGTAAAGTTTTACGATTTTTTCGAAAAACCATTGTCCGCCATTTTGAAACCGTTTTTGGGGGTGTTCCCGTGGTCCGATTTTGTCGGATTTTGAATATGTTATTCAGTAGTAATTCCTGAATCGAAAACTGTTTAAGAAGCTTGTTTTGCAATTTTGCCCAGATTTTCTAGATAGATACTCTTCAAGCAAAATTCAGCAAGAGTCTATTTTTGCATCCAAATATCATATCGCCATGCTAAATACAATCACTTCATCTTCACAAAAAATTTTCGCCCTACTGAGCGGATTAACTTTTCTATTGTAAATATGTCAAAATTTTCGACAATTGCGTTCCTTTATTTTATTCTTAGATATTCCCGTAATTAAGGATCTACATGAGTTCGTTACATCTTCGAAACACTCGTATTGCCTTACTGAATGGACTCTATTTTAGATTGTAAATACTTAATAATTTAAAGATCTCCGTTGTTTCATTTAATTCTTAAAAATGTCAGTAACTAACGATCCGCATTAGTGTGCTTAATCTTTGAAACAGTCTATTCGCCATTCGGAATGGCTTAACTGTTCAATTATTAAAACAGAACGATTTAGTACCATTTCGTTCTTAAATTCGTTAGTAATTAATGATCAGCCAATCCCCTATTTACATCTTCCACATCCTGTAGTCATGTAAATCCTCCAAGAACTGCTTTTGCCTTATTGAATGATCTCACTTTCCAATTGTTAATATCTGACTACTCAAGACAAATTCATTGTATTATTTTATTCTTAAATAGTTCAGTAACAAACGACCATGAGAGTATTTCAGCCTCCAATCTCTCCTTTGGCTTTCTGAATGGACACACTTTTCAATAGTAAATAGTTGACAACTAACGAGAATTACACCCTCACCATACGTATTCGAATAACTCATAACTCTAAATACATGACAAATTAAGAGAATACCGTTCTTACATTTCATCGTTTTTAGCATGTCATTAGCTACCGATGAACAAGGGTCTGCTTCATTTACTATACTCTCGTTCCTCCATATTTAACGAACTCAGTTTTAACTGTAAATATCTGACAATTTAAGAAAAATAAGTTCTTTCATTTTTAAATATATTAGTAACTAACGATTAGGAGGAGTCTGCTACGTCTTCAAATGACTCCTTCGGTTTTACTGAATGGCCCATTTTTCAATTGTAAATATTCGACAATTTGCGATAATACCGTTCTTTCATTTTGTTTTTAAATATGTCACTAATTAATGTTCACCAAGAGTTCGAACACTTCTATCGACCTCGTGGATGGACTCACTTTTCAATTGTTTATGACGGACAAGTTAAGAAAATTAGTTGTCAGTTACTAGTGATAGTCATAATCTATTTTATTCTCCCAACTATTGCTTTACCTAATGAATAGAACAACGGTTTAGTTGTAAATAGCTAACAATTTACAACACCCCGTTAATCATTTTATTCTCAGATATGTCGGAAAATAACGATCAGCAAGAGTTTTCTTCATCTTCCAAACACTACGTTCCGCATACTGATTAGTATCACTCTTCATTGTAATATTTGAAAACGTACGAAAATTCCTTTCTTTTATTCTTAAAAGTACGCTCACAAAGACCAAGCTTCAGCATTCCTACAGTCCTTTCGCCTTACTAAATTGTAAATATCTGTAAATATCTCAATTGTAAATATCGGTAATATATGGCAATTTCGTTCTTCTTAATCTTCTTCCTAAATATGTGAGTAATTAGCGATCAACAAAAGTCTAACCACTTCAACTTTGAAAACTCATTTCGCCATATAAATTGCAATCAGTTATCAATTGTAAATATCGTGTTAAATACCACAATTCCGTTATTTCATTTTGTTTTTATATATATAAGTAACCAACAACGAACAAGGGATTGATTCATTTTCCAAACACACCTTTAGCCTTACTGAATGGACTCACTTAAAATTGTAAATATCAGACAATTTAAGACGTACCGTTCTTATATACCCCAGTAAATAATATTCAAAAAAGTGTTCTTCATCTTCGAAACACTCGTGTCGACTCACTTTGCTATTCTAAATATCTATTAATTTATGACAATTTCTGATTTTTTCTTACATATATTATTATCTTACGATCACCAAGAGAGTACTTCAGGTTCCAAAAATGTCAGCAATTAACGATCAGCGAGAGTGTGCTACCTCTTACATACACACCTTTTCCCCTACTGAATGAACTTACTTTTAATTGTAATATTTTACAGTTTGTGACAATTAAGTTCTTCATTTTATTCTTAAATATGTAATAATCTAGGGACCAACAATAATCTGCGTCAATTTCCAAGCACTCGTTTCACGATATTGAATGGACTCAGTTTGCAAATGTATATATCTCATTATTTACGCCAATTCCATTCTTACACTACATTCTGAAATATCTCGTAGACTACCGATCGGCAAGAGTGTGCTTCAGCTTGCATACTCCCCTATTGCCGTACTGAAGTGTCTCGTTTTGCAATAGTACATATCTCACTAATTGTGTCAATTTCTTTATTAGTCATTTTGTTGTTAAATATGTCAAAACTAACATTCTACAGGAGTCTATTTCGCTTACTGAACGGCCTAACTTTTCTATTGCAAATATCTGAAAATTTACGACACTTCCATTCTTTTATTTCATTCTTAAACATGTCGGCTACTAACACTGCCGTGTCGTGACAGAACGCTGTAACTTTGGCGAAGAAGTTTTGCGAAAATGAGCCTTAAAGTTTTCATCCGAAAATGTGATCTGTATCGTGTAGAACCAGTGTAACTAGGCAATAATGGTCAACCAATCAATTTTCACCAAATTTAATCACACAACATGCATTTACGTAACATTACATGTAAGCACGTGTTTCCAAAGTCAAGATACACTATTTCTACACGATACAGATCACATTTTCGGATGAAAACTTTAAGGCTCATTTTCGCAAAACTTCTTCGCCAAAGTTACAGCATTTTGTCACGACACTGCAGAACAAACAGCAAGAGTCTACTACACTTTCCGAACACTCCTTTCAACCTGTATCAAGGACTGACATTCAATTGAAAATGTCGGACAATTAACGAAAATTCCGTTCTTTCAATTCATTCTTAAATCTGTCAGTAACTAACGATTATCAATTGTCTGCGTCATCTTTGAAACAGTCTCGTTTCATACTGAATGACCACACTTTACAATTCTAAATATCAAACAGTTTACATTTCCGCTGTATCATTTCATACTTAAATATATAGACAAATGAAGATCAGCAAGAGTCTACTTCAGCTTCCAAACACTCTTTTGGCCTTAGTGATTTGACCCACATTTCTATTAAAATATCTGACAAATTACGACAATTCCATTATTTCATTTTATTCTTATATATATCAGTATCTAACGAACAACAAGAGCAATCTTCATCTTCCAAACAATCCTTTCACCCTGCTTAGTTTACTAACTTAATTGTAAATATCTGACAATTTTCGTTAATTTTAATTTTAATTTTATTAATAAGTATACATACAACCAGGGATCGCCAATACTCTGCATCAACTTCCAAACACTCCCTTAGCCTTATTGAATGGACTCAATTTTCGATTGTTATTATCCGACATATTATTACAATTCTAACATTTCAGCTCATTCTTAAACATGTCTACAGCTACGATTTTACTTCACCAACCAAACTCCTCTTTGGTCTATTAAATTAGTTAATATTTCAATTATAAAAATTTTACCAATTACTACAATTTCATTTTATTGAAAAATAGTTCAGTAACTAACGATCATTAAAAGTCAGCTTTGTATACCAAAAATACACTTTTCTCCCTATTCAGTGCACTTTTAATTTTTAAATATCTAAGTAACTAACATTGAAAAAAACCTGATATTACACGTGGATTTTAGACTTAGATAAGACAGTAACTAAAAATCACCAAATTCTGCTTAATCTACCAAACACTCCCTTCGTTCCGCTAAATGGATTCACATTTCAAATGAAATGAAAAGATACTTACGACAATTTCGTTCTTTGATTTTATTGTTAAATATATCAGGAAATAACGAACATCAAGAGTCTGCTTTATTAACCAAAAACACAGATCTCGTCCTAGTCAATGAACTAACTTTTCGAATTTGGATATCTGACTATTTACGTCTTTCCGTATTCTCATCTTATTCTTAAATCTTTCACTAATGCAAGACAGCAGCAATCTGCTGAATCTTAACGACAATTCCTTTCTTTCATTTTATTCTTCAATATATCTCAACCAAGGATTTCCAAGTTTCCTTCAGATTCCAAGCTCTCCTTTTGGGCTTACTGAATGTACTCTCTTTTCAATTGTTAATATCTGAGAATTTTGGTCAAATCAGTTCTTTTATTCTATTCATAAATATCTAAGTAACTAACATTGAGGAAAAATCTACTTGGTGTTCTAACACTGTGTTCGCCCTACTGAATGGTGTCACTTTTCATCTGTAAAAAGCCGACAATTCACAGCACTTGCGTTATTTCATTCTATGCCTAAATATGTCAAAAATCTTCATAACACTCCTTTCGTTCTACTGAATGAATAAACTTTTCAATTGAAAACATCTGATTACGACTATTTCGTTATTACATTTATTCATAAAAAAGTCTTCAACTGACGGTAATGGAGAGTCTGTTCCTCTCTCCAAATAAATTTTTCGCCCTGCTAAATGGGATTACTTTTGTATTGTAATCATAAGACAATTTACGGTTGTCCCGCATTCAATTTTATTTCTAAATATGTGAATAACTAACGATCAACAAGAGCTTGCTTCATATTCGTAACACTTCTTTCGAGTTACTGGATGGACTCATTTACCAATTACAAATATTCGACAAATTACGACGATTTCATAATTCCATTTCATTATCAAATTTCTCGGCAACTACCGATTAGCAAAAGCTTCAACTTCCAAACACTCCTCTTCCCCTAGTAAGGAAAGTAGTGCTTTCTAATACTAAATATCTGACAAACTACAAAAACTCCCTTATTTCATTTTTTTTTCAAAAACGTTATCATTTTATTGAATGAACTCTTTTACCAGTTGTAAGTATCTGACAATTTACCACAATTACGTTCTTCTTTTTATTCTACACATGTAATTATCTAACGATCAGCGAGGGTCTGCTTAATGTTCGAAAAACTACTTTCGTCCTGCTATATGGACTCAATTTTCAATTGTAAATATGTGAGAAAGAACACTTCCGACCATCAGTTTATTCTTAAATATGTCAAGTATTTATTAGAAAGCGACACTTCGAGCTTCGAAACACTTCCTTTTCCTTAGTCAGTAAACTCACTTTTCAATTCTACATTTTTTTAATTAAAAAAAATTCCCGCTCCAAACAATTCTAACGCCTCTTTCAATGGCCTCACATTGAAGTGAAAATATATGAGTATTTATGATAATTTCGTTCTTTGATTTTTTCTTAAACACGTCTGTAAAGAAAAATCACTAAGAGTTTTCTTCATCTTCCAAATACTACTTTCGTCCTTTTGAATAGACTCACTTTTGAGTGTAATATATCGTACAATTAAAAAGAACAGCTTTCTATCAATTTATGCTTAATAGCATCAGTGCCTTCCGATGAGCAAGGGCCTACTTCAACTCCCAAACACTCTCTTCGTTCTACTGAATGTGGTCAATGTTAAATTGTAAAAATCTCACAATTTACGGCAATAGCGTTCTTTCGTTTTACTCTTAACCTTTTGTCACTCGCGCTGTTGGAAAAAAGCAAACAGGTGAATAAAAACTAATGATTTTTATGAACGGTCGCATTAGAGAAGCCACCCTCACTGCTATTCCTCAAGTGGTTCCTCCCCCTCTTCCTACCAAAAGCTCGGTGACGTGCTCTAATTGTAGTAGCTTCCAGTACAGGTTGAGGAAATAGTTTCGTCTGTGTTTGCTTTTTTCAAACGCGCGAGTAGTTCCGTGATTACAGTAGCAACCGTATATTTTTATGGAGTTTGAAATTTTCCAACGCGCGATCGTTAATGTGATAATTACTGTTTATGAGTGAAGTTTTGTTTTTCTAAGCAATGTCTCGCTTCTTGAGTACAAGGAGATACAGAAGTGGCTTCAGACCCGTATCCACGGGAGGAGTGGGCCGGGCCCCCCCTAAACCTTCGCTGGCCCCTTAAAATTTCACTGTAGGCTTGCAAATAAACTATAATATGGTGATGAAGTATAATATGATTGGGTCGGCCCCCCTAACTTCTACCGCCCCCCCCCTAAATTTTAGGGCTGGCTACGGGCCTGAGTGGCTTGACAATATTAATGCAAACGATATTAATGTGAGTTACAGTTACAATGAAAATAGTGAAGATTTTTTCATTGGGAAAGACAGAAAAACAAAATGGAAGAAGTGACTGGCAGCACCGGCAAAGACAAAGTGTAAAAACATTGTGAAAAAGATGCTAGGACCGAAACTTAGTCAAGGCTCTCTCGTTCAGCAACAGCAGAACCATTATTGGCTCAACGCGTGGATGTGTCGATGGTTTGAGTTTTAGTTCGCATTTTTGCCATGGATCAAGACGTTTTGACAGCACTATAGCAACAACAGGAAATGTTCTAAGTAACTTTCTCAACAATTGCATGCATTACTTCCAATAAATGTTACTAAATATATTATTGTACCTCAAAATGTCAATGTTGGAAAAAAGCAAACGCGCGAGTAGTTATGTTACTAAATTTGGCGCGAGTGACAAAAGGTTAAGGATGTCAGTAACTAACGATCAGCAAGTCTCTCCTAAATCTATGAAACTCCCTTCACCATACGTATTGTCCTCACTGTTCAATTGTAAAAGTCTGATATTATAATACAACACCTTAACTTCAATCTATTTTTAAGTATCTCAGTAAGTAACTTTAGCTCGAAAATACTGCTTTGCACCCTTTTCAATTGTAAATATGTGACACTACGACAATTCCATTGTTTCCTCTTATTTTAAAAATAGTTTGTAAATAACGACCATTAAGGGTTTGCTTTATATACCAAAACACGCTTTTCGCTTTAGTCAGTGGACTAACTTTTCAATTTTAGATATCTCATTTTACATTCGTTCCGTTATCTGCTTTTATACATAAATATGTCAGTAAGTAACCATCAACAAGAGTCCGCAACATCCTGCAAAAACTTTAACTAGGCATACTGTATTCACTCCCTTTCTACTTGCAAATATGTGACAGTTTACGATTATTGTATTCTTTCCCTTTATACTTAAATATGTCAGTAACTAAGATACAGCAAGTGTCTTCAGTTTGTAAACAGTTCATTCGCCCTATTGAGTAGGTTCGCTTTTCAATTGTAAATATGATACACACTACCGCATTAAATTTTTTCAAGTTGATTCTTAAAAGTGTCTTTAACCATTGAATACCAAGAGTCTCCTTCAGCTACAAAATACTCTTTTCTGCCTACTGAATCATTTTTTTTTCAATTGTTAATTCCTGTTAGTTTACGACAGTTCAATTCTTGCATTTTATTCATAAATAATGCAGTAACTAACGATCAGCTAGAGCATGCTTCGTCCTTTGAAAATCCCTTTTCGAACAACTGAATGGTGACTCTTGTCTATTGTAAATATACGAATATTTACGACAATTCTGTTGTTTTATTTTGTTCGTAAATTTGTCGCAAACTAACGATCAACTACAGCTTCGAAACACTACTTTCGCCATTCTGAGTGCCTCAAATTTTAATTTTAAATATATGACAAAATATAATTCCATTTTTTGATTTTATTCTGATATATCTCTTAAACTAACGAAGTGCAAATGTCTGCATCATTTTCCAGGCAATCGTTTTTCCGTACATAATGGACTCACTCACCAATTGCAAATATGTGAGAAAGTACTACATATCCATTATTACATTTCATTCTGGAATATGAAGGCAACTACTAATTAGCAAAAGTTTTCTTCAACTTCCCTTTTGCCCTACTAAATTTACTCGCTTTCAAATTGTATATATCTGAGAATTGACGTCAATTCCATTATTGCATTAATCCTAAAATAGCTCGGTAATGAATGATAACCAGGAGTCAGCTATGTATACAAAAACACACCTTTCTCAGTACTTAATGAACTTTGCTTTCTATAGAGAATATCAGAGAATTTACGACTGTTTTGTTCTTTGATTTTAGTCTTAAATATGTTAGTAGCTAGCAATCAAGAAGAGTCTATTTGCTACAGCTTCCAAACATTTCTTTCGCTCTCTATTTTGCAATTAATCTTCAATTTTAAATGCCTTTCAAATTATGACAATTATACTTATTCATTTTATTATTAAATAAGTCTAGATGAGTCTGCTTGAGTCTAACGATCTGCATGAGTCTGCACCAGATTCCATAAACTCCTTTCGCGCTACAGTATCGACTTAATTCTCGATTATAATATCTGATAATTTACGACAATTGTGTTTTTTCGTTTTATTCTTAAATATGTCCTCAAACACATACCACCAAGATTCTGCTTCAGCTTTTAATCAATCCTTTCGATCTGTTGCATTGATTCACTTTTTAATTGTTAATAATTGCCAATTGACGAAAGTTCCATTCTTTCATTCTGTTCACTAATATGACAGTAAATAACCATCAGCATGGGCCTTGTCGGCCTGCTGAATAGAGTCAGATTCAACTTTAAATAACATACATTTTTCGAGAATTTCGTTCTTTCATTTTAATCTTAAATATATCTTCAACTAGGGATAGGCAATAGTCTCCATCAGCTTTCACACACTCCTTTGGACCTCTTGCATTTGAACCATAAATATGTTATAATTTATGACAATTCCGTTTTTTGACTTCAATCTTATATATGTCGGCAACTACCCATCAGGAAGAATTAAATTCAGATTCCAAAAAATTCTTTCGCCAAAGTGAATAGATTCGCTTTCAATTGTAGATATTTCACAATTTACAATTCCATTCTTACATTTCATTTTTAAATATGTCGGGAAGTACCGATCATCAAGAGTCTCCTGCTTCTTCTAAACACTACCTGCACTTACTGAAAAACCTCACTTTCCAATTGTTAATATCTGACAATTAATAACAATTTGGTTCTTGCATTTTATTCTAAAATACGTCAGTAAAGAACGTCTGTAAAAGTCTGCTTCAGCTTTCACAAGCCTTTCGCCCTGCTGGTTGGACTCACTATTCAATTCTAAAAATAATTGTAATCTATCTATTTAAATGCCACAATAGAAATTAAAAGTGTCCGAGATCCAACTTATAAGTTTGGCTTTCGTATCTTTTATTTACGATTATGAGTGATCTCAAGAAAAACACAGACACACTTTTTAAGCATTTGTACTTTAAATAGTCTACATTAGTTAACTATAACTTTTTCATAAAGTTTATGATATAAAGTTGTTGTTCAAAGCAATTGTATTTTAATAAGCTTTCTCTAAAATCAATGAACGTGAAATATGCTTCCATCTTCCAAGTTCTTTTAAACTATATGTTGTGGACGTTTACAGTGGCGTAACAAGACGGGGGGCAAGGGGGCATTGCCCCCACCCAAAGTTCTCGTAGAAGTTATTGGAGGCGCCGAAGGCACCTAATGATTACTTTGCCGTTTTTAAAGCCGATTAAAGAATGAAAAGTTTATGTACAAAAGCAGTGTTTTGTATACACTGCCAAATCTTCGACAAAATATAGAGTGCAGTCCTTTGTATTATTATAACTAATGGACACATTTTCTGTTCTTTTCGTGATGATTGTCTAGGACACCTTTGGTACAATAAAATAAAAAAAAAATTATCTCTATGACAGTCAAGCAGCGATATAGACAGTTTCTTAATCCTTTGTCGCCCCTTATTATGTACGGGCGACATAACGCTTCGATAGAATTAAAAGGAAAATAATTTTACAATGACGGAAATATTGTAAATATATTAATTATTTCTTTCATCGCCCCTGACTGTATAGGGGTGCCTTCGATAGAATAAAAAAGAAATAATATTGCTCCAAGTGGCGCTGTAGATATATTAATTATTGTTTTGTCACCCCTCATTGTATAGGGGCGTCTTCGACAGAACAAAAAAGGATACAATATTGCACCAAGGGCGCTGTAGATAAATTATTTATTGCTTTTTCAACCCTCAGTGTATAGGGGCGCCTTCGACAGAACAAACAAAGATGTAATACGGTATTTCACC
Organism: Thermobia domestica; assembly: GCF_964235325.1. Taxonomy (NCBI): domain Eukaryota; kingdom Metazoa; phylum Arthropoda; class Insecta; order Zygentoma; family Lepismatidae; genus Thermobia; species Thermobia domestica. The sequence goes on along the minus strand of NW_027657125.1, from coordinate 23,329 downwards.
AAGGGCACTGTAGATATATTAAGTATTCCTTTTGTCGCCCCTAATTGTATAGGGGCGCCTTCGATAGAACAAAAAAGGATACAATATTGCACCAAGGGCGTTGTAGATATATTAATTATTGCTTTTTCAACCCTCATTGTATAGGGGCGCCTTCGACAGAACAAACAAAGATGTAATACGGTATTTCACCAAGGGAGCTGTAGATATATTACTTATTCCTTTTGTCGCACCACATTTTGGGCGGGAATTTCTCCCCTCAGGTACATGATATGGACATGCAAGTGGTACGATTTAAAACGCTGGTATCATACAAAAAGGTACAAACCATAATCCTAGAATAAATAGTCTTGGTGCTAGAGCTGATTTACTAAATTTCCCTCCTCATTTTTGGGTAATAATTACTAATGTATTGTTATTCAATAAGCTCTAGCGTCAAGAGTGTTCATTGTAAGACCATGGTTCGTACCTCATTCTGTTTGCCATGAAGTAACGTTTTGAACTGTACTACTGCCGTTACGCTAGCATGTATCCGGGGGAAGAAATTCTCAAAAAGATTTTTTCGAAAAACCATTGTCCGCCATTTTGAAACCGTTTTTGGGGGTGTTCCCGTGGTCCGATTTTGTCGGATTTTGAATATGTTATTCAGTAGTAATTCCTGAATCGAAAACTGTTTAAGAAGCTTGTTTTGCAATTTTGCCCAGATTTTCTAGATAGATACTCTTCAAGCAAAATTCAGCAAGAGTATTTTTGCATCCAAATATCATATCGCCATGCTAAATACAATCACTTCATCTTCACAAAAAATTTTCGCCCTACTGAGCGGATTAACTTTTCTATTGTAAATATGTCAAAATTTTCGACAATTGCGTTCCTTTATTTTATTCTTAGATATTCCCGTAATTAAGGATCTACATGAGTTCGTTACATCTTCGAAACACTCGTATTGCCTTACTGAATGGACTCTATTTTAGATTGTAAATACTTAATAATTTAAAGATCTCCGTTGTTTCATTTAATTCTTAAAAATGTCAGTAACTAACGATCCGCATTAGTGTGCTTAATCTTTGAAACAGTCTATTCGCCATTCGGAATGGCTTAACTGTTCAATTATTAAAACAGAACGATTTAGTACCATTTCGTTCTTAAATTCGTTAGTAATTAATGATCAGCCAATCCCCTATTTACATCTTCCACATCCTGTAGTCATGTAAATCCTCCAAGAACTGCTTTTGCCTTATTGAATGATCTCACTTTCCAATTGTTAATATCTGACTACTCAAGACAAATTCATTGTATTATTTTATTCTTAAATAGTTCAGTAACAAACGACCATGAGAGTATTTCAGCCTCCAATCTCTCCTTTGGCTTTCTGAATGGACACACTTTTCAATAGTAAATAGTTGACAACTAACGAGAATTACACCCTCACCATACGTATTCGAATAACTCATAACTCTAAATACATGACAAATTAAGAGAATACCGTTCTTACATTTCATCGTTTTTAGCATGTCATTAGCTACCGATGAACAAGGGTCTGCTTCATTTACTATACTCTCGTTCCTCCATATTTAACGAACTCAGTTTTAACTGTAAATATCTGACAATTTAAGAAAAATAAGTTCTTTCATTTTTAAATATATTAGTAACTAACGATTAGGAGGAGTCTGCTACGTCTTCAAATGACTCCTTCGGTTTTACTGAATGGCCCATTTTTCAATTGTAAATATTCGACAATTTGCGATAATACCGTTCTTTCATTTTGTTTTTAAATATGTCACTAATTAATGTTCACCAAGAGTTCGAACACTTCTATCGACCTCGTGGATGGACTCACTTTTCAATTGTTTATGACGGACAAGTTAAGAAAATTAGTTGTCAGTTACTAGTGATAGTCATAATCTATTTTATTCTCCCAACTATTGCTTTACCTAATGAATAGAACAACGGTTTAGTTGTAAATAGCTAACAATTTACAACACCCCGTTAATCATTTTATTCTCAGATATGTCGGAAAATAACGATCAGCAAGAGTTTTCTTCATCTTCCAAACACTACGTTCCGCATACTGATTAGTATCACTCTTCATTGTAATATTTGAAAACGTACGAAAATTCCTTTCTTTTATTCTTAAAAGTACGCTCACAAAGACCAAGCTTCAGCATTCCTACAGTCCTTTCGCCTTACTAAATTGTAAATATCTGTAAATATCTCAATTGTAAATATCGGTAATATATGGCAATTTCGTTCTTCTTAATCTTCTTCCTAAATATGTGAGTAATTAGCGATCAACAAAAGTCTAACCACTTCAACTTTGAAAACTCATTTCGCCATATAAATTGCAATCAGTTATCAATTGTAAATATCGTGTTAAATACCACAATTCCGTTATTTCATTTTGTTTTTATATATATAAGTAACCAACAACGAACAAGGGATTGATTCATTTTCCAAACACACCTTTAGCCTTACTGAATGGACTCACTTAAAATTGTAAATATCAGACAATTTAAGACGTACCGTTCTTATATACCCCAGTAAATAATATTCAAAAAAGTGTTCTTCATCTTCGAAACACTCGTGTCGACTCACTTTGCTATTCTAAATATCTATTAATTTATGACAATTTCTGATTTTTTCTTACATATATTATTATCTTACGATCACCAAGAGAGTACTTCAGGTTCCAAAAATGTCAGCAATTAACGATCAGCGAGAGTGTGCTACCTCTTACATACACACCTTTTCCCCTACTGAATGAACTTACTTTTAATTGTAATATTTTACAGTTTGTGACAATTAAGTTCTTCATTTTATTCTTAAATATGTAATAATCTAGGGACCAACAATAATCTGCGTCAATTTCCAAGCACTCGTTTCACGATATTGAATGGACTCAGTTTGCAAATGTATATATCTCATTATTTACGCCAATTCCATTCTTACACTACATTCTGAAATATCTCGTAGACTACCGATCGGCAAGAGTGTGCTTCAGCTTGCATACTCCCCTATTGCCGTACTGAAGTGTCTCGTTTTGCAATAGTACATATCTCACTAATTGTGTCAATTTCTTTATTAGTCATTTTGTTGTTAAATATGTCAAAACTAACATTCTACAGGAGTCTATTTCGCTTACTGAACGGCCTAACTTTTCTATTGCAAATATCTGAAAATTTACGACACTTCCATTCTTTTATTTCATTCTTAAACATGTCGGCTACTAACACTGCCGTGTCGTGACAGAACGCTGTAACTTTGGCGAAGAAGTTTTGCGAAAATGAGCCTTAAAGTTTTCATCCGAAAATGTGATCTGTATCGTGTAGAACCAGTGTAACTAGGCAATAATGGTCAACCAATCAATTTTCACCAAATTTAATCACACAACATGCATTTACGTAACATTACATGTAAGCACGTGTTTCCAAAGTCAAGATACACTATTTCTACACGATACAGATCACATTTTCGGATGAAAACTTTAAGGCTCATTTTCGCAAAACTTCTTCGCCAAAGTTACAGCATTTTGTCACGACACTGCAGAACAAACAGCAAGAGTCTACTACACTTTCCGAACACTCCTTTCAACCTGTATCAAGGACTGACATTCAATTGAAAATGTCGGACAATTAACGAAAATTCCGTTCTTTCAATTCATTCTTAAATCTGTCAGTAACTAACGATTATCAATTGTCTGCGTCATCTTTGAAACAGTCTCGTTTCATACTGAATGACCACACTTTACAATTCTAAATATCAAACAGTTTACATTTCCGCTGTATCATTTCATACTTAAATATATAGACAAATGAAGATCAGCAAGAGTCTACTTCAGCTTCCAAACACTCTTTTGGCCTTAGTGATTTGACCCACATTTCTATTAAAATATCTGACAAATTACGACAATTCCATTATTTCATTTTATTCTTATATATATCAGTATCTAACGAACAACAAGAGCAATCTTCATCTTCCAAACAATCCTTTCACCCTGCTTAGTTTACTAACTTAATTGTAAATATCTGACAATTTTCGTTAATTTTAATTTTAATTTTATTAATAAGTATACATACAACCAGGGATCGCCAATACTCTGCATCAACTTCCAAACACTCCCTTAGCCTTATTGAATGGACTCAATTTTCGATTGTTATTATCCGACATATTATTACAATTCTAACATTTCAGCTCATTCTTAAACATGTCTACAGCTACGATTTTACTTCACCAACCAAACTCCTCTTTGGTCTATTAAATTAGTTAATATTTCAATTATAAAAATTTTACCAATTACTACAATTTCATTTTATTGAAAAATAGTTCAGTAACTAACGATCATTAAAAGTCAGCTTTATATACCAAAAATACACTTTTCTCCCTATTCAGTGCACTTTTAATTTTTAAATATCTAAGTAACTAACATTGAAAAAAACCTGATATTACACGTGGATTTTAGACTTAGATAAGACAGTAACTAAAAATCACCAAATTCTGCTTAATCTACCAAACACTCCCTTCGTTCCGCTAAATGGATTCACATTTCAAATGAAATGAAAAGATACTTACGACAATTTCGTTCTTTGATTTTATTGTTAAATATATCAGGAAATAACGAACATCAAGAGTCTGCTTTATTAACCAAAAACACAGATCTCGTCCTAGTCAATGAACTAACTTTTCGAATTTGGATATCTGACTATTTACGTCTTTCCGTATTCTCATCTTATTCTTAAATCTTTCACTAATGCAAGACAGCAGCAATCTGCTGAATCTTAACGACAATTCCTTTCTTTCATTTTATTCTTCAATATATCTCAACCAAGGATTTCCAAGTTTCCTTCAGATTCCAAGCTCTCCTTTTGGGCTTACTGAATGTACTCTCTTTTCAATTGTTAATATCTGAGAATTTTGGTCAAATCAGTTCTTTTATTCTATTCATAAATATCTAAGTAACTAACATTGAGGAAAAATCTACTTGGTGTTCTAACACTGTGTTCGCCCTACTGAATGGTGTCACTTTTCATCTGTAAAAAGCCGACAATTCACAGCACTTGCGTTATTTCATTCTATGCCTAAATATGTCAAAAATCTTCATAACACTCCTTTCGTTCTACTGAATGAATAAACTTTTCAATTGAAAACATCTGATTACGACTATTTCGTTATTACATTTATTCATAAAAAAGTCTTCAACTGACGGTAATGGAGAGTCTGTTCCTCTCTCCAAATAAATTTTTCGCCCTGCTAAATGGGATTACTTTTGTATTGTAATCATAAGACAATTTACGGTTGTCCCGCATTCAATTTTATTTCTAAATATGTGAATAACTAACGATCAACAAGAGCTTGCTTCATATTCGTAACACTTCTTTCGAGTTACTGGATGGACTCATTTACCAATTACAAATATTCGACAAATTACGACGATTTCATAATTCCATTTCATTATCAAATTTCTCGGCAACTACCGATTAGCAAAAGCTTCAACTTCCAAACACTCCTCTTCCCCTAGTAAGGAAAGTAGTGCTTTCTAATACTAAATATCTGACAAACTACAAAAACTCCCTTATTTCATTTTTTTTTCAAAAACGTTATCATTTTATTGAATGAACTCTTTTACCAGTTGTAAGTATCTGACAATTTACCACAATTACGTTCTTCTTTTTATTCTACACATGTAATTATCTAACGATCAGCGAGGGTCTGCTTAATGTTCGAAAAACTACTTTCGTCCTGCTATATGGACTCAATTTTCAATTGTAAATATGTGAGAAAGAACACTTCCGACCATCAGTTTATTCTTAAATATGTCAAGTATTTATTAGAAAGCGACACTTCGAGCTTCGAAACACTTCCTTTTCCTTAGTCAGTAAACTCACTTTTCAATTCTACATTTTTTTAATTAAAAAAAATTCCCGCTCCAAACAATTCTAACGCCTCTTTCAATGGCCTCACATTGAAGTGAAAATATATGAGTATTTATGATAATTTCGTTCTTTGATTTTTTCTTAAACACGTCTGTAAAGAAAAATCACTAAGAGTTTTCTTCATCTTCCAAATACTACTTTCGTCCTTTTGAATAGACTCACTTTTGAGTGTAATATATCGTACAATTAAAAAGAACAGCTTTCTATCAATTTATGCTTAATAGCATCAGTGCCTTCCGATGAGCAAGGGCCTACTTCAACTCCCAAACACTCTCTTCGTTCTACTGAATGTGGTCAATGTTAAATTGTAAAAATCTCACAATTTACGGCAATAGCGTTCTTTCGTTTTACTCTTAAGGATGTCAGTAACTAACGATCAGCAAGTCTCTCCTAAATCTATGAAACTCCCTTCACCATACGTATTGTCCTCACTGTTCAATTGTAAAAGTCTGATATTATAATACAACACCTTAACTTCAATCTATTTTTAAGTATCTCAGTAAGTAACTTTAGCTCGAAAATACTGCTTTGCACCCTTTTCAATTGTAAATATGTGACACTACGACAATTCCATTGTTTCCTCTTATTTTAAAAATAGTTTGTAAATAACGACCATTAAGGGTTTGCTTTATATACCAAAACACGCTTTTCGCTTTAGTCAGTGGACTAACTTTTCAATTTTAGATATCTCATTTTACATTCGTTCCGTTATCTGCTTTTATACATAAATATGTCAGTAAGTAACCATCAACAAGAGTCCGCAACATCCTGCAAAAACTTTAACTAGGCATACTGTATTCACTCCCTTTCTACTTGCAAATATGTGACAGTTTACGATTATTGTATTCTTTCCCTTTATACTTAAATATGTCAGTAACTAAGATACAGCAAGTGTCTTCAGTTTGTAAACAGTTCATTCGCCCTATTGAGTAGGTTCGCTTTTCAATTGTAAATATGATACACACTACCGCATTAAATTTTTTCAAGTTGATTCTTAAAAGTGTCTTTAACCATTGAATACCAAGAGTCTCCTTCAGCTACAAAATACTCTTTTCTGCCTACTGAATCATTTTTTTTTTCAATTGTTAATTCCTGTTAGTTTACGACAGTTCAATTCTTGCATTTTATTCATAAATAATGCAGTAACTAACGATCAGCTAGAGCATGCTTCGTCCTTTGAAAATCCCTTTTCGAACAACTGAATGGTGACTCTTGTCTATTGTAAATATACGAATATTTACGACAATTCTGTTGTTTTATTTTGTTCGTAAATTTGTCGCAAACTAACGATCAACTACAGCTTCGAAACACTACTTTCGCCATTCTGAGTGCCTCAAATTTTAATTTTAAATATATGACAAAATATAATTCCATTTTTTGATTTTATTCTGATATATCTCTTAAACTAACGAAGTGCAAATGTCTGCATCATTTTCCAGGCAATCGTTTTTCCGTACATAATGGACTCACTCACCAATTGCAAATATGTGAGAAAGTACTACATATCCATTATTACATTTCATTCTGGAATATGAAGGCAACTACTAATTAGCAAAAGTTTTCTTCAACTTCCCTTTTGCCCTACTAAATTTACTCGCTTTCAAATTGTATATATCTGAGAATTGACGTCAATTCCATTATTGCATTAATCCTAAAATAGCTCGGTAATGAATGATAACCAGGAGTCAGCTATGTATACAAAAACACACCTTTCTCAGTACTTAATGAACTTTGCTTTCTATAGAGAATATCAGAGAATTTACGACTGTTTTGTTCTTTGATTTTAGTCTTAAATATGTTAGTAGCTAGCAATCAAGAAGAGTCTATTTGCTACAGCTTCCAAACATTTCTTTCGCTCTCTATTTTGCAATTAATCTTCAATTTTAAATGCCTTTCAAATTATGACAATTATACTTATTCATTTTATTATTAAATAAGTCTAGATGAGTCTGCTTGAGTCTAACGATCTGCATGAGTCTGCACCAGATTCCATAAACTCCTTTCGCGCTACAGTATCGACTTAATTCTCGATTATAATATCTGATAATTTACGACAATTGTGTTTTTTCGTTTTATTCTTAAATATGTCCTCAAACACATACCACCAAGATTCTGCTTCAGCTTTTAATCAATCCTTTCGATCTGTTGCATTGATTCACTTTTTAATTGTTAATAATTGCCAATTGACGAAAGTTCCATTCTTTCATTCTGTTCACTAATATGACAGTAAATAACCATCAGCATGGGCCTTGTCGGCCTGCTGAATAGAGTCAGATTCAACTTTAAATAACATACATTTTTCGAGAATTTCGTTCTTTCATTTTAATCTTAAATATATCTTCAACTAGGGATAGGCAATAGTCTCCATCAGCTTTCACACACTCCTTTGGACCTCTTGCATTTGAACCATAAATATGTTATAATTTATGACAATTCCGTTTTTTGACTTCAATCTTATATATGTCGGCAACTACCCATCAGGAAGAATTAAATTCAGATTCCAAAAAATTCTTTCGCCAAAGTGAATAGATTCGCTTTCAATTGTAGATATTTCACAATTTACAATTCCATTCTTACATTTCATTTTTAAATATGTCGGGAAGTACCGATCATCAAGAGTCTCCTGCTTCTTCTAAACACTACCTGCACTTACTGAAAAACCTCACTTTCCAATTGTTAATATCTGACAATTAATAACAATTTGGTTCTTGCATTTTATTCTAAAATACGTCAGTAAAGAACGTCTGTAAAAGTCTGCTTCAGCTTTCACAAGCCTTTCGCCCTGCTGGTTGGACTCACTATTCAATTCTAAAAATAATTGTAATCTATCTATTTAAATGCCACAATAGAAATTAAAAGTGTCCGAGATCCAACTTATAAGTTTGGCTTTCGTATCTTTTATTTACGATTATGAGTGATCTCAAGAAAAACACAGACACACTTTTTAAGCATTTGTACTTTAAATAGTCTACATTAGTTAACTATAACTTTTTCATAAAGTTTATGATATAAAGTTGTTGTTCAAAGCAATTGTATTTTAATAAGCTTTCTCTAAAATCAATGAACGTGAAATATGCTTCCATCTTCCAAGTTCTTTTAAACTATATGTTGTGGACGTTTACAGTGGCGTAACAAGACGGGGGGCAAGGGGGCATTGCCCCCACCCAAAGTTCTCGTAGAAGTTATTGGAGGCGCCGAAGGCACCTAATGATTACTTTGCCGTTTTTAAAGCCGATTAAAGAATGAAAAGTTTATGTACAAAAGCAGTGTTTTGTATACACTGCCAAATCTTCGACAAAATATAGAGTGCAGTGCTTTGTATTATTATAACTAATGGACACATTTTCTGTTCTTTTCGTGATGATTGTCTAGGACACCTTTGGTACAATAAAATAAAAAAAAAATTATCTCTATGACAGTCAAGCAGCGATATAGACAGTTTCTTAATCCTTTGTCGCCCCTTATTATGTACGGGCGACATAACGCTTCGATAGAATTAAAAGGAAAATAATTTTACAATGACGGAAATTTTGTAAATATATTAATTATTTCTTTCATCGCCCCTGACTGTATAGGGGTGCCTTCGATAGAATAAAAAAGAAATAATATTGCTCCAAGTGGCGCTGTAGATATATTAATTATTGTTTTGTCACCCCTCATTGTATAGGGGCGTCTTCGACAGAACAAAAAAGGATACAATATTGCACCAAGGGCGCTGTAGATATATTATTTATTGCTTTTTCAACCCTCAGTGTATAGGGGCGCCTTCGACAGAACAAACAAAGATGTAATACGGTATTTCACCAAGGGCACTGTAGATATATTAAGTATTCCTTTTGTCGCCCCTAATTGTATAGGGGCGCCTTCGATAGAACAAAAAAGGATACAATATTGCACCAAGGGCGTTGTAGATATATTAATTATTGCTTTTTCAACCCTCATTGTATAGGGGCGCCTTCGACAGAACAAACAAAGATGTAATACGGTATTTCACCAAGGGAGCTGTAGATATATTACTTATTCCTTTTGTCGCACCACATTTTGGGCGGGAATTTCTCCCCTCAGGTACATGATATGGACATGCAAGTGGTACGATTTAAAACGCTGGTATCATACAAAAAGGTACAAACCATAATCCTAGAATAAATAGTCTTGGTGCTAGAGCTGATTTACTAAATTTCCCTCCTCATTTTTGGGTAATAATTACTAATGTATTGTTATTCAATAAGCTCTAGCGTCAAGAGTGTTCATTGTAAGACCATGGTTCGTACCTCATTCTGTTTGCCATGAAGTAACGTTTTGAACTGTACTACTGCCGTTACGCTAGCATGTATCCGGGGGAAGAAATTCTCAAAAAGATTTTTTCCTGACAAGAATATCTTTTTCCCAATTTGAGCGGGATTTTTTCACTTCTGGTACATAATGGGGAAATTTGAATGGCACAGTTGGAAACATTTCTTCATTACAAATACAAAGAGTTACGAACCATGATCCTACGATAAAGAGTCTGGATACTAGAGCTTGTTGAATAACAAGAGTAGATATTAGAAAAAAAATAGTATAAATTAATTTTAACACCAAGACTATTTACCCCAGTATCATGATTCATACCTCGTTTTGTTTGTAGTGAAGCAAAGGTTTCTCTTTGGGGGGGATAACATTCGCATTTCGATGTTGTGTACCGGAGGGAAGAAATTCGCAGGAAATTAAGACTTTTTTTAAAAAAAAAATCCTTTTTCCCAATTTGGACAGGAATTTTATTGCGTTAGGTACATATTAGAGAAATTTACAAATTAGGAAAAAACTGTTTCATTCCGAATAAAACGGGGTATGAACCATGATTCTACGATAAATAGTTTCGACGTAATAGCTGCATGACTGAAAGTCTAAAATTCACCTAAAAAAGTGGAAATCTCAAAACTGTTAATGTATAGGGTTTTCTAGTTCGAACGAATTGTTTGTACAGTTCTTCGAATAATGTTTAACGACAAAAAAAGTTTTAGTGAAAAGTTTGTGGTGGGAACAATAACTATATTATATAGTGGTTTAAGGGATCGAAAAAGTTTTTTTCTTTTTTTAAACGAATATCTTTCCATGCTTTTTTGGCTCAGGATTTTGTTCTTTTAATATTTCATATTTAGTGAAGAAACAACAGTGTGTTCCAGCTTTCTTTTCCCATCATAGTCTAACTTTTTTATATTAAAAAAACACTGTAATCTGAAGAAAAATAAAAGGCAAGAGCCACCGCACTAAGCTTTGTTGCTCCAGTTCCTTACACTAAATCATATTATGCTGCTGCTATTAGTGAAACATTTTTTTCTGAAACATGAACAAAATTATGAAGCCTTTTCGGCTCTAATATTAGGTATTAAAGACTATCTGAAACAATAGCTTTTCTGGAATAGCGGTGATACTTTTTTCTTGTCTACCAGTTTGACTTTAAGCAACCAAAACAACACATTTCAAGACGTATACATTTCAAGAACTTGATATCATGGTTAGGCAACCAACGTGGGACTTATGAGATCCTAGTTGTGTGAAAACAGCGAAAATTTCCGTTTTCTTTCCAAAAGGCGTTTTTTTTAAATGAAAATAAACCACGTCTCAAAAATCCGGCTATTTTGCATCTCTAGCCCGGCATATCAATGCAAAGTGCAGTTCAAGCTATGTGCTGAAACATTTGAAGATTAATGTGGTGTGAAAGTAAAATAAAAAAAAAGTGTGCGTGTAGATGTATTGTGAGAATCTGTTGATCACTTTAGAAAAATTTTTTTGTCGTTGTGATATGTCTTCAGCCTCTGAGTTCTGCAGAGTGAGAATATGGCTTTAGTGCCGAACGTATACGGAACAAAAATGTCATACTATTTAGTGATTAATTAATAGTAAACTGTACTCATACGTATCCCAACGCAAATCAAATGAGGTCTACTAGTTTTATTAATGTACGACTCTTGTGTTGAATGAATACATTGGGTGGGTGAAGAAGCTGTCTTTACTTCAAGTAAGTCTAATATTTTAATTTTTCAAATGTATAGCTGTTTTCGTAAATTACAATTATTTTCCCACACACACGAAAAAAAAATACATAGCAGTAATACTGCGAAGATTAATGGAAATTACACGCTGTGATGGGGGGCGGAGGGCGCTGTTGAGAGAGGGGCGCAACAAATAGACTTGCCCCCTCCTATATTTGAAACGTTGTTACGCGGCTGGACGTTTATATGTTTGTGGTCAAACATTTAGACAACGAAATCTAGGAAGCTACAGGCTGCAACCAGATGATGTTTGAAGTGACAAATTGGAAATTTTTGCGTAGATTGTCTTGTTCTAATTTAATATTTAAAAAACATGGTAATGATATCTTTCTTACACATTTTTGCTTACACTGGAAGAGTTGAAATTAAAAAATAAGGAAAAGTAATCCTACGCCTTATACATTCCAACATAACACAGTTGTATACAGGGATTACATAGGATTTAGGCATTTGTTTCTCGGACAAATAAGGATGAAAAAGGAACGATAACCATTTCTCCATTCTAAGCAGTAAGATGAAATTACTTTTGTAGTGTTTTTCCCAATGAACACTATATATAACTGCAATTATAATTAATTGCCCTGTAATGTGTTTGCTTATTGCATACTGTATGCAGGAAAAAAGAAAACACTGGTCATGCATGAATTGGAAACTCCTACCGGAAGTAGAATCAAATCTTGCAAAAGGTGCGAGATATTGAGAAAAATAATCGATAAAATCTCGTTTTTGTGTTATGCATTGCCGATTTTTTTACCAACAATTCTTTAATTTGTGTCTTTAAAGGGACATGTATAGATGTGGGAAATGAGAATATTTAAGGTCCTATGCGAAAGATGCGCTATGTAGAGAGCGCAATTTCAGCTAGTTGATTTGTAATTTACAACATCTCCATTCTTTCATTTTTAAATATGTAAGTAACTAACGATTAGGAAGAGTCTGTTACATCTTTGAAAAACTCCTTTTGCCTTACTGAAATGCCTCACTTTTCAATTGTGAAAATGTGACAATTTGATACAGTTCAGTTCTTACAGTTTATTCTTAGATACGCCACTAAGCGATGATCACCAAGAGTCTGTATCATCTTCGTAACTCTCCTTTGGTGCTACTGAATGAGCACTTTTATATTGCAAAGACAAACAAAATTACAAGAATTTCGTTCTTTGACTTGTATTTAAATACGACAGTAGCTAATGTTGATACTTTATTTCATCTTCTAGACTCTTCTTTTGCCTTATTAAATAAAACAACAATTCAATAGTAAACACCTAACAATTTAAGTCAATTACGTTAATTCATTTCTTCTTAAATATTTCAGTAGAAACGATCTGCAAGAATCAGCGTCACCTTCCCCACTCCTTTCACCCGGCAGACTATCGCACTTCTCAATTGTAAGTATCTGACACCTTACGACAACTCCGTTATTTCATTTTATATTTAAAAATGTCAGTAACTAACGATCAACAAGAGCCAACTTCACATTCGATATATTCCGTTCGCCTTACCGAATGGAATCACTTACCAACTGTAAATGTCCGACAAATTACGACGATTCCAATTTTTCAATTCATTCTCAAATATCTCGGCAACTACTAATTAGGAAGAGTATACTTCAGCATCCAAATACTTTTTCTCCCTACTGAAGAGACTTGCTTTCTAATTGAAAATTTGTGATTTAAGGCAATTACGGAATTTCATTTTCTTCATAAATATGTCAGAAACTAACGATCAATAAGTTGCTTCCGAACATTCCATTTGACTTATGGAATGGACACTCTGAACGGAATTATAATATCTGACAATTTACCATAATTAATTCTTTTTCTCCCTACATATGTAACTATCGAACAATCAGCGAGAGTATGCTTAATGTTCACAAGAGTTCTTTCGCCCTGATAAATATACTCACTTTTCATTGGTAAATATCTGACAAAGAATGACAAATCCGTTTTTTTTTTCATTTATTGTTAATTATGTCGGTAAATATCGATCAGCAAGAGGCTAATCCAACTTCGAAACATTCCTTTCTCCTTCTTGAACGACACTTTTAAATTCCAATTTTTTTTAGTTTACTAAAATCCCGTTCTTCCATTTCCTTCTTAAGTGTGTCCGACACCACCGATCAGCAAGAGTTTACACCAATTTCTAAACACTCCATTTACTCTACTGAATAGACACGCTCCTCTATTATTATTATTGAATATTTACTACAATTCCATTATTTCATATTAATCTAAAGTTGTTCAGTAAGTAAAGATGATCAAGAGTCTGCTTTATATATATAAAAAAAGCACCTTCCGGTTTACTCAAGTTTCTAACTTTTTAATTGTAAATATCTGATAATTTTACTGTTTTCCATTCTCTAATTTTATATTTTAAATATGTCAGTAACTAACCATCAGCAAGTGTCTGCTTCATGTTCCAAACTCTCTTTTCCTTTTGCTGATTTCTACAAATTTCCGTTCAAATACCTTACGATGAATTTTCGGTTCTTTATTTTATTCTAATGCTTGTCGGCAACTAACAATCAGGAAAGGTGTGCTTCTGCTTACAAGCTTTTTTTCGCCCTACTGAACAGCCTGCCTTTCAAAGTGTTAATATTTGACAATATACAACAATTGCATTCTTTAATTTTATTCTAAAATATAACTATAACTAGCGATCTGGAAAAGTCTGTTTCAAATTCCAAACACTACTTTCCGTAAGTTAAAAAGGCACTCTTTTCAAATGTAAATATCTTACAAAGTACTACAATCCAGTTATATCATTTTAAATTTAATTATGTTAATAACTAACGATCAGGAAGTGTCTACTTCACCTTGCAAACAAAACCCTCGCCTTAGCGAATTTAATCATTTTTCATTTCAAAATATCGGACAATTTACTCCCATTTCGTTCTTATATTTTATTCTTAAATATCGCAGTAATTGAGAATCAGAAAGTCGACTAAATTTTTGAAACAATACTTCGAGTCACTGATATATTAAAATTTCCGACAATTTACAACAAATCCGTTCTTTCATTTTATTCTTAAACAAATCAGTAAATATATTAGTGCAAAGGTCTCTTTTATCTTTCAAACACTCTTTTCACCCTATTGAAAAGACTTTTCTATTGTAACTGTCTGACTATTTAGTACGATTTCGTTATTTAATTATATCCTTGAATACATCTGTAAGTAATGTTCAGGTAGCGTCTCCTTTATCTTGCAAACACTCCTGTTGCTCTGATAAATAGACTCACTTTTCACATGGAAATATGTCACATTGTATGAAAATTCTGTTTTTTAAAATTTATTCTTAAATATATGTGTAACAAACGATCAGCTAGAGTTTAGTTCGGCATCGTGAGACTTCTTTTCTGCTACAGAATGGAATCACTTTACACTTAAAAATGTCTGACTTTTTACGACTATTCCGATGTTTCATTTTTTTCGTAAATATGTCAGTAACCAACGATTCGCAAGAGTTTACTCAGCTTGAAAACACTCCTTCGCCATACGAAATAGAAACGGTTTTCATTTGTAAATATCTGACAATCTACGAAGATTCCAAGATTCATCAACATCAACAAGACTCTTCTCGCACTACTAAATTAAGTCACTGTTCAATTGCAAATATCACAATTTATGACAATTCCGTTTTTTTTTCGTTTTATTCTAAGCTATGTCGAAAACTAACGAATATCAATTTCCAATATCAACGAATATCAACGAATCAACCAATCAACGAATCAACGAATATCAACAAATATCAATAATAACGAATATCAACTTCAGCTTCTAATCACTCCTTTTTCCCTACTGAATAGACTCATATTTCAATTGTAATTATATTAATAATTATGACAAAACCATTATTTAATTTTATTCTTATAATTATCAATAGCTAACGATAAAAAAGTTAGACCACTTCATTTTGTAAATACCAGTTTGGCCTTACAGTATGGACTCTTTAAACGTTTGTAAATATGTGACAATAGCGACAATGCCGTTGTTTCAGTTTATTATTAAATATATCAGGAACTTAGGACCAGCAAGACTATGCTTAAGCTTCTAAAACTACTGTCGCTGTGCTGAGTTGAGTAGCAACTAACAATCACCAAGAGCAATCACCAAGAGCAAACTGAGTTTAGAACAATCATTGTGTACTGAACTCAGTTTTACCAGTACTATATGGACTCACTTATGAATTGTCAACATGTGACAATTTACGACAATTTCATTAATTTTATTCCTACACACCTTAGTAGCTAACGATAAAAAAGAGCGATTTACGCCTTACCGAATGGACTCATTTCAAAACTGTAACTATCTGACAAATTACAACAATTCATTATTTCTTTTGTTGTCTAATGTTTTGTTAAATACCACTTAGCAAGAGATAGCTACATATACCAAACACTCCTTTTGTCCTACAGAATAGACTCGCTTTACAATTGTATAAATCTGACAATTTACTACAATTCCATTTTATCATAATATTCTAATTGTTTCAGTAACTGTCGATCATCAAGTGTCTGCTGGATATAAAAAATACTCCTTTCCCCCTACTCAAAGGAATAACTTACAGTTGTAAATATCTGACATTTTACGTTTGTTAGAGTTTCTCATTTTATCTTTATTTATTTAAATGAATAGTCTTCAAATTATAAATATCTGACAATTTACAACCATTTCATTGATGTTATTCTTAAATATATCTTAACTAAAGATCTGGAAACTAATTTTTCAACCTCCAAACAATCCTTTCGCATCTAAAAAGCTCTCTTCAAACATAATTACTCGACAATGTAGGACAATTCCATTATTTCATTTTAAAGTTTAACATTTTAGTAACTAAGGATCGACAAACGTCTCCTTCATTTTCCAAACACTTCTTTCCCTTTACTCAATTGACTCACTTTTTAATTGCAAGTATCTGACAATGAAGAGACTTCGTTCCATCAATTTATTCTTCAAAATATCGGTAACTTACGATCAGCAAGATTGTACTTCAGCTTAAAACATTCCTATCGTCTGCTGAATGGTCTCACATTTCAATTGTAAGATTTGACAATTTCCGACAGTACCATTTTTCATTTCAATCTTAAATATGTCAGTAGCTAACGACCATGAGAATGTATTTCCACTTCCAAACTCTCCTTTCGTTTTACTAGATAGACTTTTTTCAATTGTAAATATTTGAAAATTTTCGACAATTTCGTCCTATATTTTATTTTTAAATCTGACAGTAACTAAAGATCAACAAAAGTCTGTTATATCCTGGAAAAACCGCTGAGAGGACTCACTCTTAAATTCTAAATATCAGACAATTTAAGATTATTCTTTTCTAAGTAATAATTTTTAAATACGTCAGGTAGTAATGATCACCAAAAGTCTGCTTCATTTTCCGAACACTCCTTTCATCCTAGTGGATGGTCTCATACTTCAATTGTAAATAATTTTCTACTTACGACAATACCGTTAATTCATCTTTTGTAAGTTAGTAACTAATGATCATATACACTAATAATCACCTTACTCCCTACTGACGATCTCTCTTTACAGTTGATAATTTCTTACAATTTACGACAACCCTGTCTTTCATTTTAAATACATTAGTAACTAACGATCAGCAAAAGACTGCTCCGTTTACAAAACACTTCTTTCGCTTTACTGAATAGCCTAGTTTTCAATTGTTAATATCTGACAAAATTGTAAGAATTCCGTTCTTTCATTTTGTTTTAAGTACATCACCAAGAGTCTGCTACACCTTCGGAAAATTGATTTCTGCTACTGAATGTTCAACACGATTGAATTGTTAATACAGACAAAATACTAGAGTGCCGTTCTTTTACTTGTACTGAAATACGTTAGTAACTAGCGATAATGATAGTCCATTTCATCTTCCCAACTCTTCTTTCTCCCTACTGAATTGAACTCTTAAATTTTAAATAGCCAAATATTTATGATATTTCCGTTATTCTTTATATGATTAATTATTTCCTCGCCCTGCGAACTATTATTATCTAGCAAACATTTGTTGCGCCCTGCGGACTTTTTCCCCTACTGAATGAGGTCACATTTCAATCATAAGTATTTAACTGTTTACGACAATTCCATTCCTTCATTACATTGTCAAGTATGTCTTCATCTAACGTTCAACAAGATTCTGCTTCAGCTTCCAAACTCTTCTCTCCTTCTATAATTGTACTAACTATTTAAATGTAAATATCTGACAATGTATTACAATTTCATATTATCCTTAAAGATCTGAGTAACTATCATCAAGAGTTTGCTACATTTTCAAACATTACTTTCGGCTTACTGAATGATCTTAATTCATTGAAAATTATCACACAATTTACGACAATGCAGGTCTTATATTACATTCTTAATTATGTTGGTAACAAACTTTCAGCTAGTCTGCCTCTTCTTCCATACTCTATTTTCAATCTACTGAAAAGATAAACTTTTAATTGTAAACATCAGACATTTTACGAAGGGTCCTTTGTTCGATTTTACTCATAAAAGTGACAGTAAATATCGATCATTAGAGTCTATTTCAGCTTCGAATCTTTCCTTTCGACTTATTAGATTGACTCTCTTTACAATTCTGTGTGTTACAATATAAGGCAAATTCTTTCGTTATTTTTTTAAAATACATTACTATCTAGCGATCGCCAAGACTCTTCAACTTTGTCTCCCAAATGGACGCAATATTGAATTGTTAATATCAGACAATATATGACAGTCCCGCTCTATGTATTTGATCTTAAATATGTCAGTAGCTAACGATCCGCAAGAGTCTGCTTCATCTTTGAAACACTCCTATCGTTCTACGGGATGTTCTCACTTTTTAATTGTAAATGATAGGCAAGTTAAAATGAATGAACGGGAACAATCATAAACTGTCACATGTTTCAATTGAAAAGTGAGTCCATTGACTATTGCGAAAGGTACACCAAACAGACTCTTGGTGATTGTTAGTTACCAATTTATTTTAGAATATTAACGAACTGAATTTGAAATCATCAGATATGTAGAATGAAAAGTCAGTCCATTCACTAAGGAGAAATACTTAGACTGTCGCCGACAGTAACTTAAAGATATGTTTAAGAAGAAATGAAAAAAAAAGGTATTGTTTAAAATGTCAAATACTTACAATTGAGAAGTGTGTCCATTTAGCACAATGAAAAAAGGTTTTAGAAGACGAAGCTCACTCTTGCTGATCGTTAGTTACTGGCGTATAGATGAAGAAAATTAAAGAAAGGAATTGTTGTGAATTGTCAGATATTATCAATTGAAAAGGGCGTCTCTTGAGTAGGGCGAAAGCAGTGTTTGGAAGGTGAAGCATACAGGTGCTGATCGTTAGTTCAAGACTTATTTAAGAATTAAAAAAAGAACGGAATTGTAAATCGTTAGGTATTTTCATGTAAAAAGTAATTCCAATCAATAGGGCTAAAGGAGCATTTGGAAGCTTGAGTAAACACATGCTGAGTGTTAGTAACATACATTTAAGAATAAAATGATAGAACCGCGTTATCATACTTTGTAAATATTTACATTTGCAAAATGAGTCTATTAGCAGAGCGAAACGAATATTTGGAAAATGAAGCAGACTCTAGATGAACATTAAGTCTAAAATGATAGAACGTAATTGAGGTAAATTATCAGATATTTAGAATTGGTAAGTGAGGCCATTCAGTAGGCGAAAAAGGGGTCTTGAAGCTGAAGTGGACTGTGTAGCGTTCCCATCCGCTATCAGGACAAGAGCCGATGTTAAAAGGACAACATTCATGGATACCAAAGCTCATGCAATGTTGACCAATCAACACTACCCAAGTCCGACCTCAGAGGGATCTACGAAGAAGAACGCAATTCCGAGTCATACGGCAGGTACAGATGGATAATTCAGCATAATCAACAATAAGTAAATGTAAATACCAATTACCAGTCATAAATATATGTAAATATATATATAAATAAATAATAACAACAACAACAATTCAAGTGTATATAATTTATTATAATAATATACAATATTATTTCGGGAAAAAAAATGTTGAGCAACAAACAATTCTTTATTCCTTCGACGTCTGTTCGTAATGTAGATTCAACGATAATATTCAGTCATTGATCATATATAGTTCAACTCTTATCGGAATAATAAGCCTATCCAGGAACAATAACAATTTAATCTCAATATGAATTTCGTAAATAATATTTATAATTCCTTTTTCTTTTTATCAATTTCAATTTACTTGACCAGAGTAGAGAGAATAAATTCCTTAAATCGAATTTCAGAATCTTAAATCAAAGTTCTCAGGAGAAAAAAAAAACAATCTAGAAAAACGATCAAGAAAATCCTTTTTGGGGGGGGGAATCTCCAATATCGAGAGATCCGTTAGGTTTATGTTGAAAACAACAATAATAATTAAATTAACAAGTATGTCAAAATCTTTCAGCAAATTTGGAGTACCGTGCCTCACCGCACCATTCGCCTACAATAGCAAGCAACAGGATAAATCTCAAAAATTGTTCAAAAACTATTTGGTTCAATTTCAATACTAATCGCATTAATATATGCTGAAAATAAAGCAGATTATAAACAATTACTATATGCATCGGGTTTTAGCCCGCTTACCAAAAATACAATGCTGAATTATCAATCGAAATTCACGAAATTATTAACGCGGTCCAAGAAATAATCTATTAATCGACTATTTTGGAATCAAAAACGACGACCCACAAACATAGAACACAAACAAAGGACAATCAACTATAATATATATATTAATGAACACTCACCTCTTATATTCTTCTTTTTTTTTTTACCTTTCTTTGGTATTTACTACCTCGCTCTCAGTCTGCTTGTCGTCTGTTCTTTATCAAATTACAAGAATAAACGTGCTTAGGCAGTGATCGAAAAAGAAACTCAAAGACCAATGCTTAGGTCTGAAAACCGAAAACGTCCGAATGTAACTAGTTCTATCACTGATTCAGTCGGCTCTCTCTCGGACCACAAAACATCGAGAGTCACTAAAGAAATCAGTGATACTACGAGACAAACCCAGGATAAGGTATAGTGTCTCTTACCAAACGACATTCACCACTACTCTCACCTCAATCTTCAACATTCTCATTCCCCCATTCAGCCAAACTAATTTCCATTCAAAGATCGAAAGTCACGCTCTGTTTCCAGATTCGCTAAAACCACTATGACCAAACTTAGGTCTTGTTTCAGCAAATTGAAATGCTCTCCCTCTTTTTCCACATTATCATTCCACCAATCCGTCAGACAATTGAACCCAGAGAGTGGTCGTCGCTACGATTGCAGGGAATATTATTATATTGCAAGACTATGCGTTCCAACGTGCAATGGGGAGCAAACCTCTGTTCTCACTCGAAATATCCCACTTTATCATTCCACCAACAAAAGAAAAACCACCTCAGATTCTGGATATTACGAGTATTAATGCATGCATAACATGCTATTTTTAAGGCAACAGCCAAGAACAGATTTATTTTACTCACTAGCACATCTAATCTTCCTGCCGAAAGGAACCCACATAGAAATACACCATTTAACACTCTCGATAAAATACGATAGATTTTGGCGAGGAAAGAAATAGCGACTTATTGACCAAGACTTAGGTCAACTATACAGATTTCTACGTTACTAATTGAATTCATCAAATGCCCCTGCACACCTGAACACGAAACAAACTTGTCTGACTTAAAAGTATGGAAATATGAACAAATACAAATTTCACTCAATACTTCGAGCACCATTTAGACACTGGATAATCACAGAGCATAATCTAACCTCTTCAATTTTACTCAGACAGCACCAATGCACATGGTCAAACACCAACCTTCCGTTTGCAACTTTTCGTATCACTATTTTTCTTCCTTTCTTTTCAAGAAAAAAGAAAATCACGAAACACAACACAACTTGCACTTTTATTCTTGTATATTGAATCAACTCCTTCCAGATATAACTAATGCAAAAAAATAGCAGACACTACAAACTAAGTCAAACGAACAAGACACGCGTCCCATATTCTAACATCGACGATAAATTATCCGCCTGCTAGGAGACTGCAGGAAAACGTCCTCCTTCCTTCCAAATTAATACGTCAGTTCGCAGCCGGAAAGGTTGCGAGCTCCCACGAAGGACAGCGGCGCTACGATCGCGATAAGGCACGTCACCTACCGCGCAAGCGACCTTGAATTGACCAAACAGAAAAAGGAATGTATTTCTCTCTCTCTCACTCACCACAATCGTAGATTCACATTATTTTTTTTTAAAAAAAAAAAAGAAGCAAACGAGGAAAGGTTACTAATTCTTGTTAGTTTTTACAAATCAGAGAAAGTTAATCATCGATATTACATAATTATAAACATTTTCTTTCTTCTTTTTTTACATAGTTTTTCCATTATTTCTTCGCCTCCAACTCATAGTAACGGGATCGTTACAGGCTGGCCTTCGTCGAAAAAAGAAAAATTCTCCATCAAGAAATTTTTCGTCTACAGCACTGGATAGCTACGGAATATATAAATATCATAAGTAACGTTCATAACAATATAGACAGCAACAAATGCAAAATAAATGATAATAGCAAATGCTAAAACAACAATAAATACTCAATTATTTACATTTTTTGTTCATTATGGCCATAATGAATAAATAAGTATATAACAAACAACAATATTAACAAATGCTCGACAAATATCACAGTTAATTCAGTCAAAATTTTCTTATATCATAACTACATATACAAACAAATCAACACTATTTTTCAAGACCAGGACAACTAAGTTCTGACAATATTAATCTTAATCTCTCCTACTCCTATAGACCTTCAATTCTGAGACATGCGAACGGCGATATGAGTCTGGCGTGTCATTCTCATCAGAAACTAAGACGGTATTCGGTGTCAAAAATTTCCTAATCACAAATGGACCATACCACTTGTCGCTTAAAGATTTCGCTACCTTATCTCTTAATGATGATTTAACGTGTGCCTTTAAGAGGACACTTTGTCCTATGTCTAAATTAACGGGATTTCTTCTTCTTAACATCAACTTACGCCTTGTTGCCCAACTTTTCTCCATATTCTGAATAGCTTCTTTCCATATCTGAGCAGATGATTTTCCACCAAAATCAGAATCATTGATGCTCCATCGGTTTCCTAACGGTGTATTATATGGACGTCCAAAATATACTTCGATGGGCGACATCTTTAATCCTGAGTGCTCGCTTATATTTAAGGTGAATTGGAGCTCCGGCACAAGAGTTGACCACAGATGTTGCTTCGTCGAGATGTAAGCTCTAAGGGATGCCTTCAGGGTTTTTATAAATCTTTCAGCCGCATTACCACCAG
>NW_027657124.1:0-40782 GCF_964235325.1 Thermobia domestica | reverse complement strand
AATTCGTAAACTGTATTTGTTTTACTTTCAAACCCATCAACCTTATACCTCCCAAATCGTTTTTCCAAACCATTTCCAGAATGAAGAATTTTATTACCAGTAGTACGTTCTAAGTGTCGCAGCCAGTACATTGCCTTCAGACTTTGACGATCACGATGGTCAAACCCATAAGGTGGAATAATTGGAATAATTTCTTTGGGTAAATATAAGGTACGATATGTTAGTATTGCCAAACTAGCAATAGTTGACGAGACGATAAAACATTGGATACCATTTGTTTTGTCTTCAATTAAGTTTGAAAATTTAATGACAGACTCTGCTAAAATTTTAACATCATTCCGACAATATTCAATCATTTCCTTTTGGAGATTATACGCCTCATTACTTGCAACACGTTCTTTGTGCCATATGATAAGTTGCTCTCGATCTTCAGTGTTTCTTGAATCAGGATCAAAATATTTTAGATCAGGAATTTTGCCTATATAATTTTGGTTTTCTAATGTATTAAATAAGTACGGGAAATCTCCCTTTCGTAAATTTGCAGAAAGACCTAACGTCTTAGGTAATTTAGATAATTTAACTCCCATATACAAATATGTGTCACGGAAGTAAATCTTTTGTCCTAAACGCATTTCAATAATTTTTTGCCCTGACATTATTACTTCAGGTGTAAAATGATGGTTTATGATCAAAGTTTTAGCACAGAATTGCATATCATAATTACTGCCATTATGGGAAAGCACAATGATTTTTTTAAACATTGGTCGAGTTATTAATACATGATTAACAAATTCTTCAATGTTGTTGAAATCAAACGAACGGAACCCATTTTTATCACCGCATACAAAACATGTATCATCAAGTTTCATGTCCTTACACTTGTAACAAGCATGAATACAATTAACAAAATTTACATGATGTTCTTGTTCTCCCTGTTCATTTTTAGGAAGCAATATTGTTTCTACATCAAAGATAATGTACAAAAAGGTATCTACATGTTGCATCATAGCCGTTTGAACAAAACAAATATGGTCATCGCTTACATATGTGTAACATGTTTTACAATAACGTTCACCACATTCATGTTCAGACTTGCGTGAACGCATGTCAATTATAGTACCACAAAGGACACAAATTTTCTTTGTTTCGCATAAACTTTTTCCGCAAACATTTATCGCTTTATGATTAGCAAAACATTCTTCTGAAGAAAACAGTCTATGACAATCAAAGCATTCAACTTTAATATTATTATTATCATTATTAGAAACATTATGATACTTTTCGCACATTGGACATTTGAAGTTACACTTATGATTTTGTGTATGATGATAACCTTTCAAACAATACTGACAATATTTCCGTTTGTTTAATAGTGTTGTAATGTTGGTAATTAATTCATAGTGTCCTTCACTGTACAAAATCAAAATTTTCTTTGATGCATGTATTCCAGGATAAATTACATTATAGTTTCGAGTTAATCCGTTCTTTTCGTAAACAACAATTTGATAATGAGGCGCTAGCTTATTTTGAAACTTTTTTACATCATCAATAGTACACCCATTACGGATTTCAATGTCAACTTTAGCATTGACACACAATTGCTTTGCTTGTTTCATCAATCGTTCAGAATGATTTTTCAATTCATATACGTAGTTATAACGATGATCAGCCTTACCCATTCCAAGAATAATACTTTTAGGAAGACAATACACATCCTTTTCTACAGGAATAGTACATTGTTCCATGTGTGTTAGAAGATCAACAAATTTTGATGAACCCCTTGTTCGTCCCCTACCTTTACGTGAATCAACAATATGAATTTTGAAATTTACTTTATCACCTAATAAATAATTTTCATTACTATTTAAAACATTTTCAATTTTACGAAATAGAATGTCGGAGCTTAAATCCGACTTTTGACGCCACGAAATGTATATTGGTTTATTAATGGTAGAAGCAGAACTTTCTATTGTTATACCAACATACATATCATCATCGGCATCATTTAAAACGTGATCCTTTACAAATTCAAATAACAACTGAATATATTTTTCAGGATCATCTATTCCACTAGTTTGAATACGTTCAATTGTAACTTCCTTTCCTGTAAGTCCAAAATAACTATATTGTTTGATTCTACTATTAACAATACGAAAATATTCATTTGTTTTACCACTCCCATACATGGTAGGTTGTGATACAGTATTAGTATTAGGACTTGGAAAGTTTATAAAATTTTCCATGAACACGCTAAAATCATTTGTAGTTAAACTATTAGCTTTTCCTTCAGACACAAGTTCCATAAACTTTTCACGAGCTAAATTCTTTATATTATCTTGACGAAAGAAGCCTACATGATATAAATCAATAATATCTTTTGCAGACTTACATTTTTTCAAAACAAGATGAGGATCACAATCAAAATGTATAAACAACGCTTGCAATAACTTGGAATAAGCTTCATTGCTTACCCTTGCACCCGTAGCATGACATTGTGTTATCACTTCCCATGTAAATAAAACTTCGTTTGGATTTTCATATCCACGTGCTTGTTGTGCTGACAACATGGTACAGATGACAGACTGTCCTTCCATTGTATGATTGACACACTAAATATGTAATTGCAATTTGAATTTTTTGTCTTATACAGTAAATATTTTATACAATGATGTACACAGAACTTTGATATTTCTTTTCACAGTTTTTTAAATGACAAGGTTTCGTAAGTAGACTTTTATGATATAATTCACAATGTGTTGACCAAAGATACACTTTTTAAAAATTTTACACTTACCAGTAAGTATAATAATAAAACTTTCCCGAACTTGTTTCAGTTCACATCAGATTTAGTTGTAAGTTTACCGACACTACACTTAAAAGCTTGTCGGGAATTGCACTAACACTTGCCGTTAACTACAATGATAAAACTCCCCGTAACTTTTTTAGTTTAGTATCGATGCACTACCACTTGTCACTCACTAAGTATATTTTAGTTCACCAAAGATATACTTTTAAGTTTATCGGTTAATCCTTTAGCACTTTCCGATAATTGTAATTTACAAAGTGCCGTAATAAAATTGTTTTAGACTAATTACAGCACGCAAAGTACAAACAGGAAGTGTGTTTACTTTTTATTGATTGTTTATTATCAACACTAATAAATGGAAATTCCAAGTACTCCACACGAAGATTCCCGAAGATTGCCGAAGGTTCCCGAAGTTTTCCGAACATTGCCGAACCTAACCGAAGATGAACATGAGAGTTTATCCACAATTCATGTACATGTTGGTTAATGTATCACACGAATGGTTCCGAACATTGCCGAACTTAACCGAAGATGGACATAAGAATGTATGAACAATTCCTGTACACGTTTAGTAAATGTAACTTCCAAAAGACTTGTAACTTTAAAGATCAGCAAAGATATATTTCAAAGTTTATTACTAGATGTAACTTTGTAACAAAATTGGTATTTTAAAATAAATGATTTAACAACACAGAGTATACCAATGATTGGCTTTACTTTAACAGTAGTAATTTTATAGTGCGCGGCGCGGCTTGCTGTGCTGGATTTATACTTTCAAAATTTAATCTCGTACCCAAACACATTTCGTTTTGTAATCTTGTACCCAAAAGCATTTGGTTTTGTAATCTCGTACGCAGGTGCTTTAACATATTTTAAATTAGTAACAGTAATATTACACAATGTGATGTAATTTGTAAATGCACTATTAAAGTTTGCAACACTTCATATAATTATAGCTACTTGTTTGTATGCTCTTTCACTGTGTTATCGGTATAAAAATTGCTTTCTTAGTAGTGCTAAGAATTTGTTTTGTTGCTTTGCTACAGTGTTTAAACTGGTTTAAACCGGTTTATTGTTTTTTGTTACGCATTTATTCAGTTCTGCAAGAACTTCGTTGTTATTTTTTTATTTGTTTGCTTCATTAGAAGCTCAGAGGAATTACATTTCGAAAATATTAAAATTATCAAAACATAAACTTGAACATAAGAAAGTTATTTTAACACATCACAAGACGATTAAACTTAAAATTTATTACATGGAACTTTTTGATTGTTAAATGGACAAGTAAAATTTAAGTCAGTGTTGCAATTCAATACACGAACTAAAAGTAAAAGAACAAGTTAAGAAATAAAAGTGCAGAAACATAACTTAAAACACAATGTTGCAATCTAAATTGCAAAAGAAAATTAAAAGTACAACTTACAAACAAAATGTACAAACCGAAAGTAAAAAAGTGCAGAAACAAAATTTAAAAAACAATGTTGTAATCGAAATCCAAAGCTAAAAAATACAGAACCAAAACTTAAACAGTGTTGTCATCAAAAATACAGGAGCAAAAGTTTAAAACACAATGTTGAAATCGAAATGCAAAGCTAAAAAATACAAAACCAAAACTTAAAACAGTGTTGCAATCAAAAATACAGGAACAAAAAAATTAAAACACAATGTTGCAATCCAAATTGTAAAAGAATATTAAAAGTACAACTTTAAACACATTGTTACATTACAAATTCGAAACAAAATAAAAATTACAAGTTAAGAAATAAAAATGCAAACTGAAAACTAAAAATGCAGAATCAAAATACAATGTTGCAATCCAAATTGCAAAAAGAAAAATTAAAATTACAAGTTAAGAAATAAAAAATGCAAACTGAAAACTAAAAGTGCAGAAGCAAAAAATTTTAAAGAATACAATGTTGCAATCCAAAATACAAAAGGAAATAAAATGTACAACTTTAAAACAGAATGATACATTTTCAAATTCCGAAACAACATTAAAATTACAAGTTAAGAAATATAATTAGAAACTGAAATAAAAATTAACGAAAGAAAATTCAAAACACTGTTGCAATCCAAATTGCAAAAGAAAAAATAAAATACAAACATTACCTAGTAGTATACGGACCTTATTTCCCCAAAATGTGTTGCAAACTCATGTCATTAAAATAATGACGGTAAAAGTCCAGGCCCATATACTACTAGGTAATGTTTGTATTTTATTTTTTCTTTTGCAATTTGGATTGCAACAGTGTTTTGAATTTTCTTTCGTTAATTTTTATTTCAGTTTCTAATTATATTTCTTAACTTGTAATTTTAATGTTGTTTCGGAATTTGAAAATGTATCATTCTGTTTTAAAGTTGTACATTTTATTTCCTTTTGTATTTTGGATTGCAACATTGTATTCTTTAAAATTTTTTGCTTCTGCACTTTTAGTTTTCAGTTTGAATTTTTTATTTCTTAACTTGTAATTTTAATTTTTCTTTTTGCAATTTGGATTGCAACATTGTATTTTGATTCTGCATTTTTAGTTTTCAGTTTGCATTTTTATTTCTTAACTTGTAATTTTTATTTTGTTTCGAATTTGTAATGTAACAATGTGTTTAAAGTTGTACTTTTAATATTCTTTTACAATTTGGATTGCAACATTGTGTTTTAATTTTTTTGTTCCTGTATTTTTGATTGCAACACTGTTTTAAGTTTTGGTTTTGTATTTTTTAGCTTTGCATTTCGATTTCAACATTGTGTTTTAAACTTTTGCTCCTGTATTTTTGATGACAACACTGTTTAAGTTTTGGTTCTGTATTTTTTAGCTTTGGATTTCGATTACAACATTGTTTTTTAAATTTTGTTTCTGCACTTTTTTACTTTCGGTTTGTACATTTTGTTTGTAAGTTGTACTTTTAATTTTCTTTTGCAATTTAGATTGCAACATTGTGTTTTAAGTTATGTTTCTGCACTTTTATTTCTTAACTTGTTCTTTTACTTTTAGTTCGTGTATTGAATTGCAACACTGACTTAAATTTTACTTGTCCATTTAACAATCAAAAAGTTCCATGTAATAAATTTTAAGTTTAATCGTCTTGTGATGTGTTAAAATAACTTTCTTATGTTCAAGTTTATGTTTTGATAATTTTAATATTTTCGAAATGTAATTCCTCTGAGCTTCTAATGAAGCAAACAAATAAAAAAATAACAACGAAGTTCTTGCAGAACTGAATAAATGCGTAACAAAAAACAATAAACCGGTTTAAACCAGTTTAAACACTGTAGCAAAGCAACAAAACAAATTCTTAGCACTACTAAGAAAGCAATTTTTATACCGATAACACAGTGAAAGAGCATACAAACAAGTAGCTATAATTATATGAAGTGTTGCAAACTTTAATAGTGCATTTACAAATTACATCACATTGTGTAATATTACTGTTACTAATTTAAAATATGTTAAAGCACCTGCGTACGAGATTACAAAACCAAATGCTTTTGGGTACAAGATTACAAAACGAAATGTGTTTGGGTACGAGATTAAATTTTGAAAGTATAAATCCAGCACAGCAAGCCGCGCCGCGCACTATAAAATTACTACTGTTAAAGTAAAGCCAATCATTGGTATACTCTGTGTTGTTAAATCATTTATTTTAAAATACCAATTTTGTTACAAAGTTACATCTAGTAATAAACTTTGAAATATATCTTTGCTGATCTTTAAAGTTACAAGTCTTTTGGAAGTTACATTTACTAAACGTGTACAGGAATTGTTCATACATTCTTATGTCCATCTTCGGTTAAGTTCGGCAATGTTCGGAACCATTCGTGTGATACATTAACCAACATGTACATGAATTGTGGATAAACTCTCATGTTCATCTTCGGTTAGGTTCGGCAATGTTCGGAAAACTTCGGGAACCTTCGGCAATCTTCGGGAATCTTCGTGTGGAGTACTTGGAATTTCCATTTATTAGTGTTGATAATAAACAATCAATAAAAAGTAAACACACTTCCTGTTTGTACTTTGCGTGCTGTAATTAGTCTAAAACAATTTTATTACGGCACTTTGTAAATTACAATTATCGGAAAGTGCTAAAGGATTAACCGATAAACTTAAAAGTATATCTTTGGTGAACTAAAATATACTTAGTGAGTGACAAGTGGTAGTGCATCGATACTAA
Source organism: Thermobia domestica (assembly GCF_964235325.1). NCBI lineage: Eukaryota > Metazoa > Arthropoda > Insecta > Zygentoma > Lepismatidae > Thermobia > Thermobia domestica. Next base: position 33,806 of record NW_027657124.1, on the reverse strand, counting down.
ACTAAAAAAGTTACGGGGAGTTTTATCATTGTAGTTAACGGCAAGTGTTAGTGCAATTCCCGACAAGCTTTTAAGTGTAGTGTCGGTAAACTTACAACTAAATCTGATGTGAACTGAAACAAGTTCGGGAAAGTTTTATTATTATACTTACTGGTAAGTGTAAAATTTTTAAAAAGTGTATCTTTGGTCAACACATTGTGAATTATATCATAAAAGTCTACTTACGAAACCTTGTCATTTAAAAAACTGTGAAAAGAAATATCAAAGTTCTGTGTACATCATTGTATAAAATATTTACTGTATAAGACAAAAAATTCAAATTGCAATTACATATTTAGTGTGTCAATCATACAATGGAAGGACAGTCTGTCATCTGTACCATGTTGTCAGCACAACAAGCACGTGGATATGAAAATCCAAACGAAGTTTTATTTACATGGGAAGTGATAACACAATGTCATGCTACGGGTGCAAGGGTAAGCAATGAAGCTTATTCCAAGTTATTGCAAGCGTTGTTTATACATTTTGATTGTGATCCTCATCTTGTTTTGAAAAAATGTAAGTCTGCAAAAGATATTATTGATTTATATCATGTAGGCTTCTTTCGTCAAGATAATATAAAGAATTTAGCTCGTGAAAAGTTTATGGAACTTGTGTCTGAAGGAAAAGCTAATAGTTTAACTACAAATGATTTTAGCGTGTTCATGGAAAATTTTATAAACTTTCCAAGTCCTAATACTAATACTGTATCACAACCTACCATGTATGGGAGTGGTAAAACAAATGAATATTTTCGTATTGTTAATAGTAGAATCAAACAATATAGTTATTTTGGACTTACAGGAAAGGAAGTTACAATTGAACGTATTCAAACTAGTGGAATAGATGATCCTGAAAAATATATTCAGTTGTTATTTGAATTTGTAAAGGATCACGTTTTAAATGATGCCGATGATGATATGTATGTTGGTATAACAATAGAAAGTTCTGCTTCTACCATTAATAAACCAATATACATTTCGTGGCGTCAAAAGTCGGATTTAAGCTCCGACATTCTATTTCGTAAAATTGAAAATGTTTTAAATAGTAATGAAAATTATTTATTAGGTGATAAAGTAAATTTCAAAATTCATATTGTTGATTCACGTAAAGGTAGGGGACGAACAAGGGGTTCATCAAAATTTGTTGATCTTCTAACACACATGGAACAATGTACTATTCCTGTAGAAAAGGATGTGTATTGTCTTCCTAAAAGTATTATTCTTGGAATGGGTAAGGCTGATCATCGTTATAACTACGTATATGAATTGAAAAATCATTCTGAACGATTGATGAAACAAGCAAAGAAATTGTGTGTCAATGCTAAAGTTGACATTGAAATCCGTAATGGGTGTACTATTGATGATGTAAAAAAGTTTCAAAATAAGCTAGCGCCTCATTATCAAATTGTTGTTTACGAAAAGAACGGATTAACTCGAAACTATAATGTAATTTATCCTGGAATACATGCATCAAAGAAAATTTTGATTTTGTACAGTGAAGGACACTATGAATTAATTACCAACATTACAACACTATTAAACAAACGGAAATATTGTCAGTATTGTTTGAAAGGTTATCATCATACACAAAATCATAAGTGTAACTTCAAATGTCCAATGTGCGAAAAGTATCATAATGTTTCTAATAATGATAATAATAATATTAAAGTTGAATGCTTTGATTGTCATAGACTGTTTTCTTCAGAAGAATGTTTTGCTAATCATAAAGCGATAAATGTTTGCGGAAAAAGTTTATGCGAAACAAAGAAAATTTGTGTCCTTTGTGGTACTATAATTGACATGCGTTCACGCAAGTCTGAACATGAATGTGGTGAACGTTATTGTAAAACATGTTACACATATGTAAGCGATGACCATATTTGTTTTGTTCAAACGGCTATGATGCAACATGTAGATACCTTTTTGTACATTATCTTTGATGTAGAAACAATATTGCTTCCTAAAAATGAACAGGGAGAACAAGAACATCATGTAAATTTTGTTAATTGTATTCATGCTTGTTACAAGTGTAAGGACATGAAACTTGATGATACATGTTTTGTATGCGGTGATAAAAATGGGTTCCGTTCGTTTGATTTCAACAACATTGAAGAATTTGTTAATCATGTATTAATAACTCGACCAATGTTTAAAAAAATCATTGTGCTTTCCCATAATGGCAGTAATTATGATATGCAATTCTGTGCTAAAACTTTGATCATAAACCATCATTTTACACCTGAAGTAATAATGTCAGGGCAAAAAATTATTGAAATGCGTTTAGGACAAAAGATTTACTTCCGTGACACATATTTGTATATGGGAGTTAAATTATCTAAATTACCTAAGACGTTAGGTCTTTCTGCAAATTTACGAAAGGGAGATTTCCCGTACTTATTTAATACATTAGAAAACCAAAATTATATAGGCAAAATTCCTGATCTAAAATATTTTGATCCTGATTCAAGAAACACTGAAGATCGAGAGCAACTTATCATATGGCACAAAGAACGTGTTGCAAGTAATGAGGCGTATAATCTCCAAAAGGAAATGATTGAATATTGTCGGAATGATGTTAAAATTTTAGCAGAGTCTGTCATTAAATTTTCAAACTTAATTGAAGACAAAACAAATGGTATCCAATGTTTTATCGTCTCGTCAACTATTGCTAGTTTGGCAATACTAACATATCGTACCTTATATTTACCCAAAGAAATTATTCCAATTATTCCACCTTATGGGTTTGACCATCGTGATCGTCAAAGTCTGAAGGCAATGTACTGGCTGCGACACTTAGAACGTACTACTGGTAATAAAATTCTTCATTCTGGAAATGGTTTGGAAAAACAATTTGGGAGGTATAAGGTTGATGGGTTTGAAAGTAAAACAAATACAGTTTACGAATTTCATGGATGTTACTATCACGGGTGTTTAAACTGTTATCCTACACTACGACACGTGTCCCTAGATTCATCCTCTAAGCAGGGTACATCATTACAAGATCGGTATGAAAACACCACCACAAAAATAGCATTTCTTAAAAAATTAAATCTTAATGTCATTGAAATGTGGGAATGTGAATGGGACCACATGGTAAAAAATGATAAAAAATTACAACAGTTTATTCAAACACAGTGTCATGATCTTGTTGATCATCTGGTACCTAAAGATAGTTTTCATGGTGGGCGTACAGAATGTTTTAATGCCTTGTACGAATGTACCAGCGAAGAGTTTGTGTCATATTATGATGTTACCAGTCTTTACCCCTGGGTAATGGCACGTAAGCCATTGCCTATAGGAAAACCTATAATATACAAGGGGCCTGACTTTCCACAAGTGCAAAGTATTCATGGATTAGTGAAATGTAGTATTTTGCCTCCCAAAGACTTATATTTTCCAATTTTACCATATACATGTAATGATCGCCTTTTATTTGGGTTATGTCGTACGTGTATGGAACAAAGTGACAACAATTGCATGCACAATGATACCGAGCGTGTCCTTATTGGTACATACTGTACTCCTGAACTTCATATAGCTTTAGATCTCGGATACAAAATTCTACAAATTATCGAAATTTGGGAATTCAAATTATCTGGATCAGAAGATAATCTGTTTAAAGATTATGTCAATTCCTTCTTAAAAATGAAACAGGAGTCTTCAGGATTTCCTAGCTGGTGCAAAAGTAAACAAGATCAAGAAAAATATATTGCAGACTATTATGAACATGAATGCATTCAGTTAGCGGAAAATAACATTCAATCAAATCCTGGTCTAAGATATATTTCCAAAATATTTCTCAATTCCTTGTATGGGAAATGGGGACAAAGAACAGATTTATCTCAATCTGTAATTGTGGATACTCCAGAAAAATTTTTAAGTTATCTATGGGCACCCCAATATGAGGTACAAACTGTATTGCCTATTGGAGAGCAACATCTCATTGTATCATATAAAAACATTGAGAACAAAAACAAGCCATGGAAATTTTCCAATGTTGTCCTTGCAGCCTTCATCACCTCTTGGGCGCGTCTAAAACTTTACGAGTTACTAACAGCTATAGATCCTGAGCGTGTATTGTACTGTGACACTGATAGTATTATGTTTGTGCAGCAACGTAATGAAAAGCCTCCACTTCCTTTGGGTTCCTATTTAGGTGAGTTAACTAATGAAGTTCCTGATGGCTGGGAAATTGATGCCTTTATAGGCTTAGGGCCAAAAAATTATGCCTATAGAATGAAAGAAGTTCAAACAGGGAAAGTAGATTATGTATTTAAAATTAGAGGAATAACTTTAAATCATCGTACACGACAAGAAATTAACTTTGATCATTTTTATCAACTAGTTCAGGATAAAGCTGAGAAAAAACAGTTACACAATCCAGGAAGAATTGTTCGTAAGCCTGGGTTTGTCATCGTATCCAAGTCTGAAACTAAAACACATCAGAAAGTTCAAAATAAAAGACGACGATTAAATCATAACAGTATTACTGACTATAGAACATTGCCATATGGTTATCAAAGTAATAACTGTGAAATGAATGGTATTCTGTATATATGTAAATAGTAAACTGTCTAAAGGTAGCATCATGTCATAACATGGTCATAATATCACCAAATATGTTCATAAGTTTTCCTATCAGTTGGTACTTGTACTATATATAATGTAAATATGTCAATAAGTTATTAAGAATATTCTAAGTATAGTAAATATCTTATCTAAATATATCTATATATGTATATCAATATGCCAAAATACAATATTGTAGACTATATAAATACAATAAAGCGTTACAATTTATAATATTATGTTTATTTCTCCAAACAAATATTCCTATAATACAAAGTATATGTATTCTATATAAGATAAAGGAAGAATACGTATGCTTCATATAAGGTTATTTATACGTATTTTATGTTCCTACAATAAATTATCCCAAGTTGGAAACCATGTTGATGTCACAATGTCTTCTATAAGGTGAACAAGCATCTTAAAAGTAAGTAAAGGTAGCAATATAAGACATTAGAATACTGTAGTGAAAAGATATCTATATGTAAATGGGTTATAACACAGTGAAATCCTATGTGCTTCAAATATCCGTACAACATCTTTGGCATGCTCACATTTTCAGGTAACATGATGTGTTCAACCTCGGAGCTTGCTTAGCAAGCGATCCAATGAATATTACGAAAGGATAAATACGTAAAAAATCACATTATATACATTCTAACATGGTATTCAAGGTAATCTAAAACACTTATATACATACGGATTCAGAATATAAGTCTACAATATAATCAGTTCATGTGTTTGCATTCACCTAGCATATCACCAAAACAACATATATACAGCTCTACAATACGATAAAATAAGGCTACAATCCAATATTAATACAATAGAAACACTTCTGGTGTTTGCATCCAGTCTAGTGTAGCCCCTAAAGCTACGCAACCCAACAACACATGCTTAAAACACTTACATGCAAGCGAAACATAATATGTCTACAATATGATACATATATTTCTATCCCGATATCAGAAACCAATATACATACATACATTCATGTACCCACTTACAAACTAATCACATATACCTGTAATTTGTCATTCGTCTAAGCTTCGTACACCATTAGACCCATACAGTATCCAAAAGACAATATTCTATGTTAAAATCCCATATCAGCTACACATACATGTACACACTTACAAACTAATCACAAATACATGCAATTTGTCATTCGTCTAAACTTCGTACACCATTAGACCCATACAGTATCCAAAAGATGATATTCTATGTTAAAATCACATATCAGCTACACATACATGTACACACTTACAAACTAATCACAAATACATGCAATTTGTCATTCGTCTAAGCTTCGTACACCATTAGACCCATACAGTATCCAAAAGATGATATTCTATGTCAAAAATCACATATCAGCTACACATACATGTACCTACTTACAAACTAATCATATATACATGCAATTTGTCATTCGTCTAAACTTCGTACACCATTAGACCCATACAGTATCCAAAAATGATATTCTATGTCAAAAAATCACATATCAGCTACACATACATGTACCTACTTACAAACTAATCACAAATACATGCAATTTGTCATTCGTCTAAGCTTCGTACACCATTAAACCTATACAGTATCCAAAAGATGATATTCTATGTTAAAAAATCACATATCAGCTACTGAAAATACAATATCAATACATAAAATACCCCCTCATTAATATTCATTACCATCTCATTAATATTCATTATCATTTCATTAATATTTATAAATAATTAATTCATTACTCTAGTTTTAAAAGGATAAAATCATTTATGCGGAAATACCTTAAAAAGAAATCTTGTTTGAAGACTTCTTCCAAAAAAGCACAAAAGTGAAAGTTCCCTTACGTACACAATTCATTCAGTCTTTTTTTTTTCCTCTTTGGAACTCAGGTAGGAAGGGCCACTCTTTCTCTCCCCTCTACGTATGTGGCAAGGTCTTAACAAAATGCGTAACATCTCACACATTAATTTAAACTGGTTCTTTGTTCAAAATAACAACACAATTCCTTCCTGCAATCCTACGTGCGGTCTCTCAGTATGGGGAGCAATACATTAACTTTTAAAAGTGACACGTAACATTTTCAAGGTATTTCTAAAAATCTCTGTTCTCAAAATAATAAACGGTACCTCTCCAAAGGGTGCAAGTTACAGTCCACAATTAAGCAATGTCTTTTACGCCATAGGACACTACAGTTCGCTCCCCACCTCCATCACATTGGAACACACACATACAAGCAGGTGTCTATGTTCCTTTCGTTACTCCCTATCAATGGGTTCTCTTTCTCCTACACCTTCCATCTTAAACAGTCAATGTCTTTTAACAATTGTTCTTTATCCAGAGTTTCCCATGTTTTCTAAATACATAAAAACTAAATTATTTGACATGTCTCTCTGGCTTCCAACAGTTAAAGCATTGTCCAACATCCATATGTCACATTAAATTGACACTTTCTTACTTCCTTAATTGACAAAATGCTGGAATTACGAGACAGCTACATAAGAGCTTCTCATACATTTACAAAGGCTGATTGTCGGCAATCCATTGTTCTAATACCACCCCTACTTTTGAGCACATATCCCACCTAGACTACAGCCTCCCCCACTTCCTGATACTTTCCCCCACTGGTTACCTCATGTTACGACTTTCCATTCTTTCTTTAGAATTAGTTTTTTGAATACCAAGACCAACTGCGTTCAAGATTAACGAAAAAGTCCTGTGTGGACATGTTTTGAAGCTTCTTCGGTTATTTTACACCTCTTGAGCGAGGAGTAAGGAAGCAAGAAACAAGTTTCTTAAAGGCTTGGGGAAAAACAGTAAGTAATCAGCATAAATTGTATAAATTAATATAAAATTGTATTAAAATATATGCTAAAACATTCAAGAGGAAATTTACATCCATTTTCGTGAGAAATTTGCACTGTTGACCAATCGTTATGAGAATGGAGGAAATTTGTACCAGTTTTCGTGAGAAATTTGCACTGTTGACCAATCGTTGTGAGAATGAAGGAAATTTGTACCAGTTTTCGTGAGAAATTTGCACTTTTCTTCAATTCTCGTGAAAATAAGGGAAATTTGTATCAATTTTCGTAAGAAATAAGGCGAAATTATACCAATTCTCGTGAGAAATCTGCACTTTTCTCCAATTCTCGTGAGAAAAGGACACTATTCTACTCCCTAGAGAGGTGGCGAAGATAAGCGGAAGAGATAAATATAGCCCCCTAACTAGAATCTAATACCGGAAAATATTTTTAAATATTATTTCGAATTTTGTTCTGATAAGCATATTTTTATTTTCATTCATACTGTTAAGAACAACAAAAAATAGGTCTACTAAACATTTTCAGCAGGTGCATAGTTGTTTAAAAAACAATTTAAATTAAAGAGGTACGATATGAAACTAATAAGTACTGCATATTGAAATACCAGAAAGAAGCAGATGCAATAAAACATGCATATCAAAATACAATTAAAATTGAAAGCTAATTAGATGTCTGAACATTGTGCGATTTCACTAGTGCGGCAATGTCCGTTCAATCTTCGTGACGCACATTATCAAGTCATTTAAAATACTCAATAACTTTTTAAAACAACTGTCTGTTTTCTTAACCAAAATTAGAAATCAATTGTAATACGAATGAACTAACCAAATTTGGTTTTAATGCATTCGCTTTTAGGGAAGTTACTGTATCCACTATTTACAAGAAATGGATTCTACTAATATACAAATAGATGGATATCATGAGATTTCCGCAATAGTCAAATTAAAGAGTCTTACAAAAGCTTATTACGAACCAAAAAATTATAAGGGGGTCGCTGGCAATAGGATATGATAAAATGGAGGTTGTTATAGGAATTAGGTTGAGAACCACTGGTCTAAGGAATAAAGATCGCTATGTTTGGAGGCCAAGCTCGACCAGGGACAGGATTGACTCGGCAACAGAGGTTGTTTCACAGCTTTACACGCGGTAGCTTTTGAGTGCGGTTCAGTGACTATGTTACTATTATTTATGTTATTATTATTATTATTATTATTATTATTATTATTATTATTATTATTATTATTATTATTATTATTATTTTCACACGTATGACCGAACTCCGAAGCACAAAATACTACTTAGTAAACTAGTCTACGTTTTAAAGATAGTACTTGTCCTTTACGCCTGCGACGTATTAATTGATTTTAAAAAGTATCTATCCTTCCTTTGATAGGAAAATATATCAATAACGTGAACGTTTTTTTTTTTTAACTAACCACTGTATAATCATGAAGATTTTTTTTTTTTTTAAGAATCTTTGATTTACGCTACGTTTTAAATAACATCTGCTTACGTATTTGGGGGTGCCTACCGTGTTGATTGTCGATTGAACGAGCAAACACTCGAATGATATCTCTCCAACAGTATAATGCCCAAGCTCCCTGCTTTGACTCTTAAATTAAGTGAAATTTTATCATTTGCACAAATCGACAAAATTAAAATTTCATACTACACAAGCATGACATGTATTTTCTTTTTTTTTTTTTTCTAAATCACGCATGGAATTTAATTAACGCTTTGAATAACATTCCCCCCTATCTCCGTCTCTCTATATATACATTTATAGATTTTTCAACTTTGAAAGCTATAATTACCATATCGTACCCTCAAACCTTCCAATTTTCATATGGATTGCCCTCCAGGACATATTTTTTAATCATTTTTTTTAAAAATGTGTATGTTTGTTAGTATTTTTCCACAGAGAGAGACAGTTTTGTTGTGTCGTGAACTCGTTTATTTTCATTGCTTTGCAGTTGCAAAGGGTGTCTCCTTCATACTAATCAAGTACAATAGAAGCTGAAATTTTAAGTCTGCTGACTGGCCTTCAACTCCTCCTCCATCTGCTTTGATTTTTAGCAATGAAGAAAAGAGATAATAAAAATATTAAGTTTTTTTTTTTTAATAGGACATATAATAGGAATGTAGAAGGCAAATTGCACACTGTCCAATAAGAATGACCATAATCAATCATTTGTAATTATAGTGCTTCCAAAATGTCTTGAGCCGTGGCAAAAATGAGAACTAAAACCCCACCCTCGATACACCCACGCGTTGAGCCAATAAGAGTTCAGCTGTTGCTAAATGAGAGAGCTGTAGCGAAAGGGAGTGGAATTCCTTCACCCGATAGCAGCGCCTGGAACGGAAGACTAGGTGTCAAGTCAATGTGGTATATCTATAGTATGTCCATACTACAGAATATATTTTAAAAACTAGCAAAAATAGTGATAACTTAGTATAACTTAATCAACACTGTGCTGATCGAGCTCAGACATGCTATCCGTAATTGAAAGCTCGCGCTCACCAATGTCGTTAGATCTCGCTCTAAATTACTGAACTCAAGATATTCCAGTGTAAACTGGCGTTCAGCTGTATCTGAAATTATGTTTGTAAATAAATAAATAATTAATTAAAATAATATACACCTCAAAGAAGGTAGGTGTGTGCACAACGACAAGAAAACACCCCCATCCCAAACAGACAATGGATGAAGTTCGACAAGTGCAACAAATGATCACACAAGAGATTCCGCGGAGACAGCCATTGCTAGCTATTACAGTGAGGAGCTCGAAAACAACTGTGCAGAGGATAATCGCTCGGAATTTACGGCATAAAGCGAAGCTTAAGCCCCGTGTTCACACACTCACAGCCAAAAACATCCGTGAACTCAGAGTCCATTGCAGACGGCTTTATGAACGAGCAAAAGATGAGTAGTTATAAAACTAGATCTGATGTCTCTCAATAGAAGCCTCCTCCAATAGAAACTCCGGTAGCTGGTTATTGCCTGCAGTTAGGGTAGGCATATACAATACAACCGACAGTAGAAACATGACTTTACGCCCTAAGGTGGGTATTCCAAAATCGTTTCCATGAACGTGAACCTACCTATGTAGTAGATAAATAAGAGTGAAAAAGAAACCTATTCTTGGGACGCAGAATCCATTGGTGAAAACTGCTTCTTGTTACGTATTTCCGTTTCTGCTCTATGCTGATCAGCGTTGAAACCGGAAGTAGTTGTGTTCTACCTCTTCCGGTGTAAATATTGGGTTAAGGGAGGAAATATAACCTGTTCTTGGCACACTGAATCCATATCTAAGGGGACACAGTGGCTCAGTGGTAGGTCGCTTACCTCTGCTGCGTGAGGGTCTCTGGTTCGATCCCAGGCCAAGTACATAAGTTTGTGCTCGACAACATCGTGTCCGAGGGTTTTCTCGGGGTACTCCCGTTTCCTCCCCCATTTTCATTCCACTAATTGTTTAGCATCATTCTATTGCTATAATCATCGTCTCCCTTAGGCCAAAGGATATAATCTTGGGATGTTAAGAGTCTTCATCCCGGCGAAATTAAAATACCGCTAATTTTACAATAATTATGTGATGTCTTCAAATAGATAAAAGATAATCGAAATGTGGAACAAGAGCGCTCTAGACAATATGATTTTACATAAGAAACCGTTATCACGATTCACTTATCTGCTTTCGATTTCGAGCCATTTTGAAAATCGGCATTTATTTTCGCGTTTCTAAACAGTTGAAAACGGAAAGCCACTAGGTGACTTGTGATAACGATACCTCACGCAAAATAATATTGTCTAGGGCGCTCTTGTTCCATATTTCAATTATCTTTTATCTATTTGAAGATATCACATAATTACTGTAAAATTAGCGGTATTTTAATTTCGCCGGGATGAAGACTCTTAAACTGAAAGATTTCGTGAATCCATATCAGACAACTTCTCGCTGTTTCACTTGCTCTGATGGACGAAACAAACACAGGTAGACATTTTATATATTAATAGAAGACTGTCCTTACTTAAGCGTAGCATTTGTTTCGAAGTCTAAAAATGTAGCTTAATTTGCTTCATCACTAGTTCAAGCACAAATGTATAATGATATATATATATATATATATATATATATATATATATATTTAGGTAAGACACGAAACCAAAAATAGATATCTTAAGAATCTTAAACTTCTGTCGTCGGATTTATTTAAAACTACGTATATTTTATTTGTTCCTCCAAATAACCGTTGCAACAACTGGAGTTTCCTTATATAATATGTCCCTTTCTTCTTTTCTGGAGAGATAATAATGAAAGTAGGACAGAAATCTAAAAATAACAACACATTGCTCTTAAGAAGAGGAAGAAGAAAAACAAAAGAAATGAAATAAGGAATAGAGGAAAAAAAATCTGTGATAGGAAGTTCTGGAAAACATCCAAAGTTAGAGCCATATATTAAATTAGTACAATAGACGAAAGAGGGGGAAAAGAAAAGATAGAAACGGATATTTTAAATTAATTACTTTGGAAAGAGAGAAATGAAAGGATGGGGAAGAAACTTTAGAAAACATAAGCCATCTATTTCCCTTTTAAGATTCGTATTGTTTTTTTTTTTTTTTTAGTTCTCTCTTTTTCTTTTGTTGAAAAGAAATAATGAAAAAGTTAAAAGATTAATAACAGCAATTATAAGCCTCATGAATTTAGTTCCTTTTCCATTCTAAACACTTCTCGAAGAACTAAGGCTACTTACGCTTATGCATTATTAAGTTTCAAGAAATTTGGAGTTCATTCATGGCTTTATTGTTAGAATATGCACTTACGGTAAGGAAGACGCGGGTTCGATTCCCAGTGGGAGCTTATAAAGTTATGCTCCCACATTAAGCTGTAAGTCCACATCCTATAAGGCTAAGGAAACAATTATCCAAGAAAAGTAATTATGAGCTATGTAGCTTGTATTAAACTTGTGTTGGGATTTTTAATATACCTATTGTGGAGATCTCGTGATGTCCATCTATTTTTATAATAGTAGAATCCGTTACTTGTATATAGTGAGTATAGTAACTTCCCTAAAAGCGAATGGATTAAAACCAAACTCGGTCAGTTCGCTCATTTTAGGAAATATCGGATCCGATCCATCATACTGTTTCAAACTGAATACCTTTGGCCGGAGTGCTTTTTCTTCCATGGTAAACATTAAAACAAAGATAAGAAATCGCTTAACAGTTAAAAATGGCCTGATAATGTGCGTTACAAAGATTAAACCGGACATTGCGACACTAGTGAAACCACACCATTAGCTTTCAATTTTAATTGTATTTCGATATGCAGCCTTTGTTGTGTTTGAATTTTTCTGGTATTTCAATATGGAGTTCTCATTACTTACATATCGTATCTCTTTCATTTAAATTGATTTTTAAACAACTTTGAACCTGCTGAAAATATTTAGTAGACTTATTTTTTTGTTGTTCTTAACAGTATGTCTAAAAATAAAAATAGACTATACCTATCAGAACAAAATTCAAAATAATATTTAAAAATATTTTCCGTTATTAGATTCTAATAATATTGATCTCTTCCGCCTATCTTCGCGACCCCCAGGTTGAGAAACCCGGGTCTAGAGTGGAGTGGGCACGCATGTCTTTGGTGCTGCATTGTATAAGGCCCGATATTAAGAATGGACGCTAAGCATCAACAAAACCAATTAAAGGAATGGTGAAACCTCAATATATCAGGGGCATAGAGCCAATGGAAACTGTGAAAGCACCGTTCTCCATGCATAACGAAATGCTGATTTAAGAATATTCCAGAATATTAAGAATAGTAGGTCTACAAAGTAGAAACTCTCACGATGAGCTTGCAATATATAATACCTAAGCTCTGGTTACGGTTCGAATCCGTGATAGTCAGATAGTTCATGATCGATATACTTGAATAGTAGCTAAGAATAGGACAAAAAAGAATATGATAGCTGTAGTACTTTATCGCCAGTCATAGTCCGATTAAATGAATAAACAAAAGTACAATATGCCTTAAACCAGAAGATATACTCAAATGACTAAGATCAAGCAGAATGTGTACCAGAATATACTGCCATATTCCCTCAATCACACCTCTCAGTATGACACAGGTCACCGCGGACTACCTCTCACAACTTGCTGGTTCGTCTAGTAGACCGCGGTCAACGGATTGGCTACCATTGCTATAGGGCATTATCGTGAGAAGTAACAGTAAAAGAAGTTTAATTTCATTTCATTTTGAAGCTTGTATTAAAATTACAAAACAATGATTCCTTCCATTCTTTTTATTATTGACCCTATTGCGTGAAAATCTTTGTAAAGATTTAGTCGCTGCTAATGGTAAGTAAGAATTTCAGTGTTATTAGTAGGAATGGGTTAAACGTGTTTTCTTGAAAACCGGAAACCAACATTTCGGTTTTTCACCGAAACCAATTTGATAGAAAACCGAAACATGTTTTCGATAGAGAACCAGTTTTTCATATAAAACAAAACCGGGTTAAAAAAGCAGTTTTCAAAAAAAAAAAAAAAAAAAGTATCGTATTTTGTAATAACCGAAAAAAACTGGTCTTTGTCCCCACTACTAGTCATTACAAAAAAATTAAAACAGTAATTAGGCCAAATGAAAAACTACCAATCGACTTAAAAAAAAAAAAAAAAAACTTCTGATGCCTTATGCAAAGTCGTTCTGACCCGTGATTAGTGCCATACTTAAGAGTTCAACTAACATATGTTTCCTGCAGTACTCAGGCTTTTAGTATGACGCTAATCATACGTCAAAACAACTCTGCGTAAGAGGGCTGATGTTTGAGGTTGAAATTAATCGTTAGCAAGCAAATTAGTTCACTCTGTCCATCCTCGTTTTTAAAAAAGAGTTTTAACTGTAATTTTCCTAATAATTACTTATTTTCCATAAAACATGTTGCACGTGAGCTTTCTTTGAATCTTCCTAATACGTTTTATTACTGGGTTGAAGCCAACGAGGTCAATGCTTCCCTCCTCCCATTTGCTCCTGCCCAAAATTTAACTGTTTCTTCATAGAAAGTTTCGTTAAAAAGAATAGATCCCGTTTTCGTTAATATGACTTGAAGTTCTGTATTTTTTTTTATTGGTTGGCTCTACTGTAAAATCGAACACAATTAATTTGATAAAATAGCTAAACTTAAAAATATTTTCGCCCACTCTCGCTCCTACTGTGCATGACACCAGTAGGTTAAATATTTCCAGTGTGTATTCTTCTGACAGTATCTCGAAATTCCTGAAATAAATAAAATACCTTCAGCCACAGTTAAAGAGTCAATTTACACAGAATACGAGGAATTTTTATTAGCATCATTTGAACAAGTGAATTGTCGACATATGATTCTTTTTAAAGGGTTTTTCCATTGTTTTTTGAGTCCGATGCAACAAATAGCTATTTTCGGTCCCTCCTGTTATTGACTCCTTTCGCCCTCCTTCTCTGGATCACAATGTCACTAAAGTTAATTGGAACTTGTTGTATACAGTATAACAATTGGTTAGTAAATGAATTTTTGTTAACTCTTCTTTCTTGTGTGTGTGTGTGTGTGTATGTGTGCCAATTTGCAGAGGACCGACCATATCCGCTGGATGCAGGCAGGGCCTCAGCCAAATGTTGTTCCCTACTCGCTCTCTCTCTCTCTCTCTCTCTGCTGGCGTGGAGAGCGATGCAAAGGTGGGAGAGATAGAGAGAGAGAGATGGTGACGCAGCTTGTATCGATTGAGTTGACTCGGTCGGTCGGTGCCTCTGCTGCTGCTTCTACCGAAAATTCTCTTCCTGCCCTGTAGTGTTTGGACTGGGACTAACAGGTTGTGCGGGTGGCCGATCTCGCTTCCCTTGCCTTTGCCTGGCCTTTTACCAGTTACCTTTGCCTTCGTTTGCATTTTGATTACAGCACTAAACCAAGCTCAACCTCAACGCGTCGCACTTCTTTCTGATTTATTTTATCTTTTTCTTTTCCATTGAAAAATCGAGCAATCTACCGTCTTTTCTTTCTTTTTCCTTTCTTAATCACTAAATTTATACTCTTCACTTTTATTTTAAAGTTTAATCACACGTATAAAATCAATAGTGAAAAAGATGTGCTCGTATTATTTTAATTGAAATACTGATACCTATTAAGAGGCCTCATCATGGCAAAATTAAAATACCGCTGTTTGTACAATAATTATGCGATATCTTCAAATAGATAAAAGATAATCGAAAAGTGGAACAAGAGCTCGCTAGACAATATTGTTTTACATGAGATACTGTTATCACGACTCACTTATCTGCTTTCGACTTCCAACCTTTTAGAAAATCGGCATTTATTTTCGCGTTTATAAACGGCTGCAAATGAAAAGCTACTTGGTGACTCATGATAACGGTATCTCATGCAAAATAATATTGTCTAGCGTGCTCTTGTTCCACTTTTCGATTATTATTATTATTATTATTATTATTATTATTATTATTATTATTATTATTATTATTATTTTATCTATTTGAAGATTTCACTAAAACTAGCGGTATTTTAATTTCGCAGTGATTAGGCCTCGTAAGTGTTAAACTTATGAATAGTTCGTTACTTTTAAGCAAATACTTACTTTACTTTACTTTTTCTTAGATATAAGAACTTATCAACATGCTTTAGATCTAAAAATTAAGAGCACTTTGCTTCTATGCGAAAGATGCTTAAGATATAAGAATAGATAAACAATATATTACTTTTGTATAAAACAACTTCCATGTTTAAGAGCTGATTAATAGAATATTTCTTTTATGCAAACCGTGCTTTAGATGAAAAACTGATTAACAATACATTGCTTTTATGCAAAACTGCTTGAGATATAGAAAAAAAAATGATCCATTAATTTTATGCAAAACGTGCTTAAAATGTAACAACTGATTAACTGCACAGCATTTTAATGCAAAACATACTATAGATGTAAGAATTTACCAAGAGTGCACACTTTTATAAAAATATCCTTCAGATGTAAAAGCGGATTAACAGCATATTAATTTTATGCAAAACGCTTCAGGTGTAAGAATGAATTAACAACATAATTACTTTTATGCAAACCATGCTTTAGGCGTAAGAGGTAATTAACAGTGTACTTCATATATGCAAAACGTATTTCAGATGTAAGAATTAATTAACACTTACTGCTTTTATGCAAAAAGTGCTTCAGATGTAAGAATTGATTAACAACACATTACTTTTGTACAAAACGTGCTTCAAGTTTAAGAACTGGTTAACAGCATGTTACTTTTATCAAAATACTCTTCAGATGTAAGAACTGATTAATAAAAGATTACTTTTATGCAAAACTTTCTTTAAATGTAAACAACACACTACTTTTATGCAAAACTGCTTGAAATATAGGAACTGATTTGTAGTGAATTTTATGCAAAACGTACATTAGATCTAAGAAATGATTACTAGCACATTACTTTTGCGTAAAACTTACTTCAGGCATAATAACTGGTTAATAGGACACTACTTTTCAGACATAAGAGAAACGTTTTTCAGATATAAGAAATGACTAACAGAATAAAACGTGCTTCAACTACAAGAACTGATTAGCAATACAATACATTATGCAAAATATAGGCCTACTTGAAGTGTAAGAACAGGTTAACACTACACTACTTTTATCAAAGCGTGTTAGGGGCACAGTGGTTCAGTGGTAGAGCGCTTAGCATGGAGTCCCTGATTCGATCCCCGGCCAAGTAAGTTTGTGGTGGACAACATCGTGTCCGCGCGTTTTCTCTGAGTACTCTAATTTCTTCCGACTTTCTCATTCCACGAATTCTTCCATCATCATTCACTTGCCTTAATCATCGTCTTCCTTAGCCTAAAGGGTATAATAGTGGGGAAAATAGACTGAAATATTTCATCTCCTTTTCTTCAAATCATGCTAAAGGTGTTAGAAGTGATTAATAGGTCATTACTTTTCTGCGAAACTGCTTCAGATATTAAAACTGATCAACAGTGCATTACTTTATGAAAAAAACGTGCTTTAGATGTGCGAACTGATTGACAGGACATTACTTTTATGCAAAATTTGCTTTAAAAATGAGAATGAGTCAGTGTTTTTTTTTTTTTTTTTTTAATAGCTGAGTAGAGTAGAGGGAGAAGATTTTACTTTTTTTCAGTCATGTTTACATTCTATGTGAAAAAAAAAATACTTCCGTACTCCAGAGCTTCGTTTCCTGTCCCTCTCATGTCCTAACAATTCAAGCAAAAATGAACTCGAACAAGAAAATTTGCCATGGACAGTCAAGCAGGCAAAGTAAATGTACACACTGTACTAGCTGGGTTCGCTGTGGGCAAACACTCCATGGTGGATGACTTCTCTCGCACACTGGAAAGGAAGTTCTATTTGCTTTTTCCTGCTTGGGTTATTTCAGTGGTCACCCGCATCATTCCTATGTATGTTACACCACTGAAAAGAGAGGTAAGAAAGCATATTCCTACCGATAAAATTGTGCTTCTTCTTTTTCATTTCCGTAAATTCCACTATTAAAAAAGTCCTGACACAACAGTTCTTGGGAGGCCAGGGCCCACAAGCCGGCTTGTCGTACATATGTCTTTGGATGGTGTGTGGTCAGCACATCGACTTCCCTCGCCGTTAATGCTGGCTTTCGAGGCCGGAGTTCGGTAATTCTTTCTTTCATGTATCTCCCCAATTAGCTTCATGACACGAGCTGGATTCCGCAATTCCAATACCATACCATCTGGTGAATACAATCCGTCACCCACCTTCCCTCTGGTTAAACTCGGCATTGGTTGACTTTGCTTATCTCATGAGAAACAATAATCCTGTGCGGCTAGGATATTGGGTAAATTTCAGTATCAACCCTACAATGTCTGGTATACACAATACAACCCCGAAAAAGTTATTTCTATATTAACTAGCTTCAATCCCAACAGAATTCAGAGCAACCTTGCCTATCTAATAATTCCTCAAAATTTCTTAACCTTTATATTGCCTATAGGGAAAACTGTTACCTTCTAAGAGGACAGTACAATTGTTTGAGTGAGAGTCCTTTAAAAAAAATTACAGTATGATATAAAGAAGAGTAAAGCAAATAGTACATTTATTTCCACCATTATTATTAGATTTCCAAACTATGCTATGCATAAGTCTTATAGAACTACAGTACTTTGTTCGTCCGTCTGTCCGTTTGTTGACAGGTATCGGAGCAAAAACCGGTAAGAGATACTGGAAAACGGTTTTCTGGAACCGATTTATCGTTCAGGGAATAGGATACATCTCATCCACCAAGTCTCTATTCAAGCCAAAGGTAGTAGGAATTAACCATTCCGGTTTCAACGTTGATCGCTGTAGAACAAAACGGTAACAGATAGTGATAAACAGCTTTCTGGGGAATCGTTTCAGCGTCTGAAGAAAAGATGATATCTCCACTAGCATCTCTCTATTAAAACTAGAAGTGGTAAACATTTACCACTAGTTCCATTTCCAGTATTGATTTCCATAGAGCAAAACTGATACGAGGGCGATAAGCTGTTTCTTTTGGAATAGATTCAGTGTCGAAACAATAGGTTGCGTCTACTCCATTAACCTTGTATTCGAACCGGAAGTGGTAGAAATTAATCGTTTCCGGTTTCAACGCTGATCGCCATACAGCAGCAACAATTTTAAAAAAACAGAGGGAAGCGATCTCTTAGAATAGATTCAGCGTATCAAGAATAGGTTCTATTTCCTCCGCTAACCCTCTATTTAAACCGGAAGTAGTAGAAAGTAAACGTTTCCGGTTTCAACGTTCATCATCATATGATAAAAAGGTAGCCTAACATACAGTGATAAGCGGTTTTTTTTTGGAATCGTTTCAACGCCAAAAAAAAAAAAAAAAGATACTATTTCATCCGCATCTTTTTAGTAATAGGTTCCGGAAACCAGAAGTGGCAGCATTTTCCGATTTCAATATTTAATTTCGATAGAGAGAGAGAAATAAGTAAGAGATAACGAGTAATGGCTTTTTGATACGGATAAGCATCCGAGGGAACAGCTTCTATCTATGATCTTATCCCTCTATTGCAGTCAGAAGTTATATGTGTGCTATTTCCTTTTTTAGTATTGAATTCACATAGTTTGGAAGTTTGTCATAATTTTGCATTGTGAAACGAAACTTATTATTATTATTATTATTAACTGTTATTAATTTCTGTTTACATTTCTTTTCCAGTTGGTATTAGTGCCCTTCTCTGAAGAGCGAACATTTTATCGTACTGCAGTCCAAAAGGACACCAACGACCCTGTATTTGACCAAAAGTTCTCCTTTGAACTCTTGGACTCTGACTTGGAAAAGAGGCTTCTAGTATCTGTGTGGCATCGGGACAAGGAAAGAAAGTAAGTCTGAACACTTTTATTTATTTATTTATTTATGTATTTATTTATTTATTTTGAATCAGTGGCGAAGCGTGCAATAGCACAATGCTGAGGCTCTTTTCTATCATGACAATTGTGTATTTTACGTTGGGTGATTGCTTAGCGAACAGTTCGGACTCTAAGCAAATCAGATAACGAGCTCTTTCATTTTTTTTAAATATTTGGACAAAAGATATATGATTGAAACATTCTCATAGAATAGAGCGTAAAAAGAAGTGTCGATGTGTGTAAGATTTGTGAAACTGTGTTTTATTGTTATTTATACAATACACAATTTCTGAAATGAGATATTGATAGTAAGACGCATAAACTTTTTGTGTGCGCATGTTGATTTCTTTTCTTTTTAAAAACAATTTTTTAAAGTATTTTTGAACTTTTTTATTTTAAAAATAATTACATTTATTTAAAATTATGTACATTACCTTGTATATATTGTTTTATGTTCTTTTGTTTCCAGAATGTAGTACGTCCATTTTCCATAATAATCTTTGGTAAATTTATGATTGGTTAACGAGCAATTCGTGCATCAAATGTTATCTTACATTTTAGAAGGATTGTATTCGTTAACTGATCATATCATAGATACTCATCAACCGTACTATATTTGTTGTATTGTAATCAGGACTTCTTTTTGTTAGGACTAGTGGATAGAAATAGATAGATAGCACCACTGTCGTATTCTAAACCTAAGCTAAATTTACAATAAATAAATAAATAAAGAAATAAAGCTAATTTAATCTTCAATTACCTAACAAAAGCTCATCTACGCTGAACTTACCCCAAGGTAAACTTGGCTAAACTTACGACCACAACAAGGCTATCTTAATCGCTAAAATATTAACTTACATTAAATTTGCCTTACCAAAGCTAGCTTAAGGTAAGCTTACCACACTACGTCTAGATCTAATTAACCTAAGCGAAAACTTACCAAGCTTAATCTAAGCTAAACCTTGTCATATTATGAGTACAGAATTGGTGGCCAAAATTTCTAGAAAATGGTTAGATTTAGGCATAAAATACGAGAAACAAGGTTAAAGACATAGCCTGCGCATAAATAAAGGCATTATTTAACAACAAAGAAAGTCAATATAAGTATTTATGTTGTTAGTTCATATTAGATCCGCCTTGTTTGCTTGATTATTCGCCGTTGCTTATTATGTTTTTGTCTTCTTTTTCCTTTGGATTTCTCATTACATATTCTTTGATTTTTGTTCTTTTGTTGTTGGTTCTTACTCTGAATGAAATTCGTAGCAGCAATCATCTGAAACAAGTTTTTTTTTGTGGAAGGATACATTCAACAAGCATTGTCTTGGGAGGATGCCAGATGGCAACACTCGTAAGAGCCATGAAATAAGAAACGTAGATGAGATGTTACAATTTGCATCTGTAGGACTTGTCTCCTTCTAATGATTTTGATGCTAACGGTGAATATTTCTGCTGTATACGCTAGCTATTAGATGTTCTAATAACAAATGTTTATTTTATGGGAAATTATATTAAATTGTTCCAAGGACTTACTTACTAGGTTGAGTCAGAATACTACTGTATTGGGAGTCAGACTTCCTGAAAGTTTCTAGTAATATATATATATATATATATATATATATATATATATATATATATATATATATATATATATATATATATATATATATATATATATATATATATATATATATATATATAAACATAATAAATATAAAATTGATTCATAACGGTGTAATGGGTAAAGTGTATTAGTATACCACAATAATGGAACGGGTAGTATAGTGGGATTATAGTTATAGTGTATTGCCTGTCACATGGAGACCATTACTCAAATGATCCATGACATTTCATTCAGATGTGACAGATAGTAGAATAGAAGAGATTGAATAAAAATAATAAGAAGAATGCATAATGTAATTAATTAATGTTCAGAATAAAAGAAGCAATTACATATAAGTCAAATGCACAAATATATTACGGTACTAAAAGAAAGAAGCATGCAATAACTACAAAAGCATGTAAGTTGCTAATAGGGTCTAGATAATTTTGACTTGTTATACAAATACCATACATTAGTTATACTTTCTTTCTGAGTTTATACTTAATGTCCTGATGACAGCTACTCAGAGACTTCATGTCGAAGCTCTGAACGGAACGAAGTGAATCCGAAATGGTGGATTCCGAATGAATGATTCCAAAAGAAAGATTCTTGGCTTATAAAATCTGTCTTTTTATACTTGTAAAAGTCCTTGTTTGCCACAACTAGTTGGCACTATATTTTTGAATCTTAGACTAGTCAAAAAATAGTGTTCTAATAAATATTATTGTTATGTATACAAATATAAAGTGTTGGTTATTTTTGTTTTTCTGCTCAGTTTCGGAAAATCTGTGAACACCAGAACATCACCACATATTTTGTTTTTAATTTTCTTGCAAACAATAGATCAGATCACAGATGCACATATCGAGGTCAGCTAGGTGTTACGTTATAGCTTGTTGTGGAAAAGTTTATTTTTCAGTTCACACAACCTTGGCCTCATGTTATTCTTATTTTTGGGTGCTTTGACTATTCTTTCATCTTCCGTTTACGAAATATTCGCAATGAAAAATATTATTTTAATTGTACATTCTGCTCCATGTTAATAAAAAACTTTATGCACTATTAAGTGATAATTCACTTATTATATGATACTAGTTTACATGTGCTGAAGTGGCATTTTAAGTCGTTTTCAAATCACTGTAACAAATATCTAGCTTCATTGTGAGGGTGATATGATCTTGAATATTTCATATGGTGACTTAAAAAAAAAAAAAAAAAAAAAAAACATTCCTGAGTTATTTTAAAGTTGCACATTCTCATACAATTTTACGAATATAATGTTCACCTGACTCATCTGACTTAGAATATTAACTATATTAAATCTTGGAGGCGCGATGGCTGAGTGGTGGAGCGTTCACCTCCGGTGCTTGGAGTCCCAGGTTCGATCCCAGCTCGCGCCGTGTGGACTTTGTGGTAGACAAGAACCGTGCTCGTGGGTTTTCTCGGTGTTCTCCCATTTCCTCCCACTTTCTTCATTCCACCATTTCATTCATTTCTCATCATCATCGTCTCCTTTAGCCTAACCGGCATATCCGTGGGACGTAAAACTTAAAGATTTCATTTGTATTAATTCTTCGAGCTCAGACACCAGTGATTGTATAAAGAAGGCGTAACCTTTCTACAGCTCATCTTATCTATAAGGGAAATGAAAGTTATAAAGAATTAGTGATTAGTTAAAAAGAGTCAGAGGTTTGTGGTTAGTGATATTCAGATTACATGGTCATTCGTGAATTTCAAACTTTCAGGCACGTGCTTTAACCAAAGGTTGACTTTAGAACAAGTTTCACTGAATCAAGACTTATAGATACAAAGCGGGCATTACTTATAACTTTGCACAAAAGGTAAAATACTCTGACAAAGACAGTGTCACATTGCTAAAATGTTGTAAGAAATGCCCGTTTTTAGTGCATCTATAAGCCTTGATCCACTGGAATTAGCATGAAGATCTATTTTTTTTTAAAGTAGAAATCAAAGCGTATAAAAGTTTGAAAATGCACTAATGTTCACATAAACATGTCGACAGCCTAAATCAAGGGCGCCCATCAGGGGGGACAAGGTGAGGCGCTTCCCCCCTAAGAGGAAATTGTATTTGGGAATATCGAAAACCCAATAGAATTTTTACATTAGTTACAGCAAAATTTGAAATTATATTTGAAACGTCGCTTATACTTGCCCCCCCCCTTGGAAACCACAACATGGGCGCCCTTGGCCTAAACCCTAGAGTTATGACTAAAAAAGTTTAGTTATCTATATGAGATATAGTCTGAGGAAGATAGTGTCACGGTGCCGAAACGTTAAGCATAATACATGGGTTTTCGTTATATCATGTGTCTTGAATGAGTGTAAGTTACAAGGAGCTCGGAAGCAAGGCAGAACATTGTATCAGGTACATATAGAGATATGTAGTTTTACGCTTAACATTAAAAAAAAGAAAAAAACATGGAAACGAAGATAGGTATATGATTTGATGTTTTCAGAAGATAGTAAAAATGGTCTCGCGACTTCATGGAATTAAAATTAAACTTTTAGTGGTCAGTAAAGTGAAGGACACAGATAAATGATAATGATTAGATGATTATAGAGAAATTGATGGAATGAAGATAGCAAAAGGAAACGGAAGAACTCTGGGAAAATTCGTGGACATGTTATTGTTTATCACAAACTCACATTGCCAGGAATTCTCAATCCAGAAACGAACGTGCTACCATTTCATCTGCTTGCGTTAGTAGAAAATTAAAGGAGGTCCCTAGTAACGATGGCTGGCCGCATATTTCGAATTCACAACTACCCGATTATAAAGCGAGAACGGTAACTGTATACTTAAATTCCATTCGACTACACTATTGTATGATATAATTGCAAAATCGTGAGTGTTAGTTACCAATAGGAAAAGGGAAACTATTTGGAAAAATATTAACAAAAAAATCTCTTTTCACTCTCTGTCCTCCTTTCTTCTCAGAAAGTGCTACATTCTGTAAATACTGAAGCTTTGTTTCGAAGTATTAGGATGAAGTGGGTCGGTTTCAAGGCATCTGCGATGTAGAGTTCTAATATATGTGTATGTATTTGAAACTTAATGGTAACTTCGTGAACTTTGAACCTTCAAGTACAAAATAAATATATTCTCATGCATTTTTAATGCACTTTAAAACATAGTGGATGACCTGCTTTATCCCAAGTGTCGGGATGAACTAAGTCAGTACTTGGGGTGAAGTAGGTAGATAGATGCAGTCGATCAAAAAAAAAAAAAAAAAAAAAAACTTTTCTCACACATTTTATATGATTTACTAGTTATTCACAGTTTAAGCAACTGTACACGAGGTGAATGAAAGATATGACCATTATATTACAGTAAATGTACATAATTGTAGACATACATTCGTATCGTCTCAATTCGCACTTAGTTAGAACATCTTGCACACCAAATGTGGAACTTTTTGTTAACTCAAAATCTTCCACACACAAACCGCAACTCTTGGTAACTTTACATCTTCCGCATTCATGGCAGAGATTGCTATTTTGCAAGCAGGTTCACTCGGCTCAAGCTCGCTATCTTCAATGAGGGTCGCGTTAGCGCGATCTTGCTTTCATTAACCTCATTGAGCTGGCCTCACTATCCTCAGTGAGGCTCGTATTCACTTGTGCTAACCCTCACTAGCCTCGCTAGAGCTTACGTTCGCTCGGACTCAGGATCCTAGATTGCTATACAAGTATAGGACTCGTGTTCGCACTCATTTAAGGAGGCCGATTACGCCCGAGATTTGGGCTCGTGAGTTCGGGCATCCGGCAGGCTTAATGCTCCGTGAGTTTTCGATGGCGCTCCAAGTCAGAACAGGAATACGAATATATATATATATATATATATATATATATATATATATATATATATATATAGTGCGTTCACTCAACAGGAGTGCAGTTCGGCAAATTTCTTTCAAGTTCTCATGCTTATTTTTACAACAGCATCCTTACCTCCTTCCATCCTTCTTTTAACCGTAGTTGCAGGGTTCCAGCGTCTTAGCGTCCTCTGTGTCTGTACTTTCTTCCCAAAACTATGGCTAATATGGAACAGATGCCAGGCAATATAAAAACAAGGAAACTGGTCTTGCAAAAACAGGGAATCTATCATTAACTTAAAAGACAGTATTTGGAATTGTGGCAACTAAGGTTTCCACTTGGAGTTGACAAGCTACTCCTAATTGCTTGAAATGAAGGTTCTCGTTCTTCGTTTAGTTATCGGGAGTGTTTTCTGCAAGATCCCTATGATGATGACTTATTATGGCACGAGCCGTCACAAGTAGAAGGCGGCATTCTTTATATGCACTTCAATTTGAAGAAACGAACTATACATATACATGAAAAAATTTGGAATTTATATTCCATATCCACTTCATTTTTGAACGATACTAATTTTTTAAATTAGTTTAAGTATAATCGAGCTCTGAAACAATGTAGGCTGTGTGTGTTTCGAGAAACTTTACAAATTTCTCAAGCGACACTAGTTAACCCAGATATTAGGTCTCAAACATAGTTTTAGTTTTACATGGTTCGTAATAGGCCTATAATAACTATAAATTGATTGTACGAACATTTATCAACGTTTAAAAGCATACAAGTGATTACAGAATATACTCTTAATAATAAATATGGTGTGAAAGTTATTATATCATATCTTTCGTGGACTTCTCGTGACATGGAAGGGTTATGATAACTTCTACATGAAATTGAGAAAAAAAAAAGACAAGACATAAGTGTTGTACATAAATTTATTAAATGAGACAAATTGAGACAAGCTTTCCTACAATCGAGATAAGACGAGAAAGAATTCTTCGTGAATCGAGACAAGACGAATTTTTCTATAAAATTATGAGACGAGAAGAAAAGCTTATTTCTTGTCTCGTCTCGTCTCGTCTCGTTGGCAACACTAATTACCTTGCATTTCATTATCCTATTTTAACAATTTGTCCTTTCTATGACTGTTCTGCGTTTATCATCATTTTCTTTGTGTGTGTGGAACAAAGTAAGGGGTTTGGAGGCACGGTGGCTCAGTGGAAGTGCGTGGGGTCCCGGTTCGATCGTCAGCTGAGTAAGTTTGTGGTGCACAACATCGTGCTCGTCGGTTTTCTCGGGATCCTCTCGTTTCCTCTTACTTTCTCATTCCACCAATTCTTCCATCATCATTCACTTGCTTTATCATGGTCTCCCTTAGCCTAACAGGCATAAAACGTGGGGCATTAAACAAACCAATGGAATCTCCAATTTTGATTGCAGGTACGAAACTTCTATAGTGCAAGTAACTCCCTGGAACGAATTAGCTGAATTAAGTCGAGATATCCCCCGTCCCCGCGTGTAGCCTCGACCTATTAAAAACTCATTCATAATTTTAAGTTATATATATATATATATATATATATATATATATATATATATATATATATATATATATATATTTACAACACTTTTATTACATTCCAATGGAAGCTTATCGAGGAACATCGCAATCAAAAAAGGCTAACTGGCAAACGAAAACATAGCGCTCTGCTCTGACCCACTTCGCGAGCGAGCGACCGGAGATTTCTTTTGTACTGGACTGTAAGTGCCTCTTGAAGCCCTTGTTTGCCAGCCTGTCACGAGTTCTTCCGACAAGTGCCTCTTAAAGATAAAGTTGTCGAAAAAGTACTGCACTAGCCGAGAACAAGATTTATATCTAGATTATTATTACTATTTTCTTATTGGGAGACAGACCCTTTCTCTTTCTCTCTCCTCTTCATACGCATAAACTTTCTTTCACATCAAAACTTTTTTTTTTTTTTTTAACGCAGAATATATCTTAGGAAATATTCTTTCTATTGTGTAGGAAGTATCTATTGCGTAAAAGTATTGTAGCTGATAAAATTCTACAATAACTACTAGCGTTACAGGAAAGAAAAAACAATGCCCAAGAATAAAATATGAGCAGACCCGGATCCAGGAGTTTCTGACGGGGGTGCACCAGTACACTTGAATTAAATTTAAAATTTTTAAATGCCTTTAGGTATCTGTGGTGTGAATTAGGAATTTCCGTGGAAATGCTAAGTGTCTGTTCTCGATAAATCCCTTTCCTTTAACCTTCAGAAAATTGACTTAAACTATTGCTTGTACAAAACTTTGCTTTCTTTTAAGCCCGAAACGTAAACGTGACATGAAATTTTCGGAAATTATTGCTATTTTCACTGCTAGCTTCTCACTTTAGATAGTTTATATTCACAACGAAGGGGAGTGCACGTGCTCCAGTACACCCCCCCCCTAAATCCGTCCCTGGATATGAGTATGCATTAATATAAATATTGTTGACAGTTTATTAACAATACTGTTTTTTAATGTAAAAATTATCTTACAGTTCAATATATATTTTTTTAATATTGTACACCAGAATTTTGTATGGTTGGGACAACCGTATGAGTATTGTTGGCATTATACAGTGAGTTCAAAAAATTGCTCCTCAGTGGATTGTGGCAAAGGTACGTAGTACTACAATAAGTACATAGTACTCCACATAGTACTACATAGTACTCCACTACAGAACTACAGTATGCCTAAATGTTGAAATTGGTTAATCTTAGCTTCAAGACTAAGATACAGGTCAATTCCTCCTATATATTTTTGCAAACACTCTCAAAGTAAAGATTGGTGATTGATAAATTGTATGTACCTTATATGTGATTGCGTCCCTAAGCACTTTAAAAATTTTAGGTCGATCCTGATACTATAGAAATACTGTTCAACCACTTAAGAAACGAATACGTTTCCGGAGTATATACATGAAGGCGCTAAAATCTGAGGACACTGTTGCTAGTAATATACAACAAAATAAATCTGTGATGGGGTTTTGCGTCACCTCTCTTACCAACGGAGAGTTAACAATACTGCTTTTAAAGTGTAAATTATTTTGTAATTTTGTTACTTTTACGATACCTTTTGGTACGTTTTTCCAGTATCCGAGGATTTTGTATAACTGGGACAAAAATTTGAATATTGTTGGGGATATATTAACAATGTCATTTTTAGAAAGAAAATGGAATGAAATTTTGTTGTACACTGAGAAAAATCCGTTATCCGGACAGCGGTATATTGTGCGAATGTACGGAATGCATACATTTACTACGGAAGTCTGTATGGAGCATACGTATCCATATGCTACGTACGTGATGCGCTTTTCACGCCTAGATGTTACATCATGCCACTGCAGGATGTCTAGCATCCAAGTCTTCCGTATATAACATACGTCAGGTATATGTTATATGCGTCCATCCGTATGTGAGATCCTGACCACCCATGCGCATTTCTTTGCTATGTACGGAAAGTAGGTATAGATGGAATACTTATATGGAAAGTATTACAAAACATACGTTTGCTGCAGGTATTACATATAGTCGTACGTTAAGTCCAAAAACTACAAGATTTACGCATGTAACATGTGCTTTTACGTACGCCACATATGTTTTTCCTCTGTGTACATCCCCAAGATTATGTCGTGTAGGATGAAAGTAAATTAATGTGAAAGAATTGGTGGAATGAGAGTGTGCGAAGAAAAGAAAGCACCCACAGACACTTTGTTATCTAGCGCGAATTCATATTGTCTACCAACGGACTGTTCGCATCGGACGTCATTTTACAGTTCAACATATTTCGATTTTTTTTTTTTTTTTTTTTGTAACGTGACAGGACTTTGTACGGCTAGGACAACGATATAAGCATTGGTAGTGTTATATTAATAATGCCATTTTTTAAAAAGTGAATTATCTAACAGTTTTGTTATTAAATTAAATGACATATTTTTTTGCTCATATTTTAAGTACGAATTCCCAATATTTCAACACAGGAAAGAAAACTAGTAAAGTATAGAAAGAGTATGTAATGTATTGAATGAAAGAGAGGTCCCTTAGCTGCTATAAAGCGTCTGGTGGCGATATTAAACTGATCTTTCAATCTCTTATGTATGCGACGGCAGTTTTTTTTCTCCTTCTTTTTATTTTAAGACCAAGAGTGTCAACTTGGCTGGATTCCCTGCTTGGCACCTTTTCTGGATGGGTCTTCTGTGCTGGAATATTTTTCCATATCGGTCTGGAAGTTTTCTACCCTCTCTCTCTCTCTCTCTCTTTACATGGAAGATGAAAAAAAGAAAAGTCCTCCTTTTCTTCTTCCTTCGTCTTGCATCTGTGCATTCGAATCTCTTTCCCTACCATTGGCTTTCTTCTGCTGAACGAACGAATGATGACTGGATGTGATCCTTTTACGTGGATTACGGGATGAAACAGTGGAAGCTAGTCTGACCTCGTGGGTATGACGTGAATGCTTAAAGAAAGCGAAGAAAGAAAGAAAGAAAATGTTAAGGATAAGAAAGAAGGGAGAAATTCAGTGACGTAAACAGAATACGACTTGTCTTTGAATTTATTTCGTTGAGTTTATGCCTATTGTGAACATACATTTCATTTTATTTTTGCATCTCATAGTTATTATTATTATTATTATTATTATTATTATTATTATTATTATTATTATTATTATTATTATTATTATTATTATTATTAGTAGTAGTAGTAGTAGTAGTAGTAGTAGTAGTAGTAGTAGTAGTAGTAGTAATATTATGTATTCTCTTGTAGTCTTGTGCCTATTGCGTGCATGCGGCCCTGGGTTCGATTCCTGGTGAGACTTCGGAGGCAAAGGCTCAGTAGTAGACTGTAAACAATTACGGTCACATTTACTGACCGATTACCGTCAGTTCTGGCTGCCAACCGATTACCCTTAAATTTACGGTATTAGTGTTAAACTTATGGTATTAGAGCATAAATACGACCTTTTTATAGGCTATAGCCACAAATTTTACAGTAATACCGTAGGTTTTAGAGTAATTGGAGGTAGCCAGAATTGACGGTAGTAGGTCAGTCAAATGGACCGTATACGTTTTCTTTTTAAAACAGAGTAGAGCGCTCACCTCAGGTGCGAGTGATCCTGGTTCTGTACAGTCCATATTAATTTCTGGCGGATAACACCGTGTTTGTGGGTTTTTCCGGAATTCTGTTTCCTTCTACATTGTCATTCCATCAATTCTTTGGATAGTTATTTATTTTCATTAATCGTTCTTCTCCTTTAGCCTAAGAGTATAATCTTCTGACTAAAACTGGAAGCTTTAAAGAATTTTCTAATGAGATTTTTAGAATTTGTGGTGTCTTTTCATCATAAGCTCGGTCTAAGCGTTTCCCAACAGGTGTGCTGCGGCGCATTGGTGTGCCGCGAATGGGCCGCTTTTGTGCCGCCAGGAAATGAAAACAATAATTATATAGGAACCAAATTGCAGGACAGGAAATATGTGTATTTACTATGAACCTCTACAATGGAAAAAATACTGTAATTGTAATATATTATTGTAAATACATTACTACTACATAGATTGTATTTCGAAAACAAAATTTTATTAATGTTTAAAAATTGTGACGTATATTAATCATGTTAATAAATTATACGTTTTACACTGTGTTACTTATCTGCACATTTTTTAATGTTGAAAAAAGTATTTATTATCATTGTTATGACCATTATTGCTTCTTTATTGTTACAGGTTATTTCGTAACTGAAATTTTAAAATCTCATTCTATCCTTTCGACAAAGCAAACACTCATACAAATAACCGCCATTCTGTTTTAAAAGTACAAGAGATTTGTTTGTTCGTTTGTTATTTAGTGATCTTCCTTAGTGAAAGGTTGGATACAGTCTTCGAAAAAGAAAGTGTATTTTTAAAAGACTGAGTCCTATATTTCATTGGAATTGTTCTCTATTTTTGAATTTGAATGAAATTATAAGCATAATGGTTTACGATGGAGGAAAACCAGTGATCGAGCTTTATTCTTTGTGAGAAGGAGGTCAGTAATCACAGAAAAAATACGACGGTATTTTCTATTTACAAATAATAATAATAATAATAATAATAATAATAATAATAATAATAATAATAATATCTATGAGTGTGCCGCAAGTTGAAAAAGGTTGGAAAACGCTGGTCTAAGTAGTTGAATTAAGAAATAAACTTTATTATCCATTAGGTAGCTACTGGAATAAAGAAATAATGAATTTAAGTTAATCAGGTAGCTACTTGAATTAAGATATAATGAACTTCGGTCCAGATTAGGATGGTTATGTGCGGATTGCTTATAATGATAGATATTGGATAATATCCCTGCATTATTTCTTACTAGCTGAATATACACATTCCTCGCATGGGGCTGTATTTGGAAGTCAACGCCTGTGGAAGTATCATTATTCATTTCAGCGACCACGAAAACTATTTATTTGACACTAATATCGATCATTTTAGGCTACTTCGTGTCTCGGTATCCCCCCTTCTGACCTCCGGCCTGCACACAATGGTAGCTGAATTCGCAACTCATCGCTAATGGAAGTGTCACCATTGGATCTCAGCGACCGCGAAAACTATGGATTTGACACTAATATTGGTCATTTTGAATTACGTTTACATGTCTCGGTACCTCCCCCTCCCCAGTGACCCTCGGCCCGCAGCCGAATAGGGTGAAATCGGAAGTTAATACAATCGGAGTTTCACCATTAATCTCTGTGACCGCGAAAACTATGAGTTCGACACTAATATCGGTCATTTTTGACTACTTTTACATGTCCCGGTAAACTCCCCCTGAGAACCCCTTGGTTCGAATTTTGACTAAAGCGCTTCGCCTTGGTCTGGGGCCTGGACCAAGGTATCCGTGACCAAAATTTGGTAACTCTCGGTCCACTTGTCTGGTCCGCAGGCAGCACACAGACAGACAGACATACAAACACACAAACTCTTTATTTTATTTATAAAAGCTTGGGCATCCTTTCTCAAGAACAATCATTTACAAATGTTCAATACATGACGTCAGAAGATGGAGCTGGAAATGGCCATTTTGTATCGGGCGCTACAGTTCACTGTCCTCAAAGATGGTCAGGCTCACTAGTCGAAATAGGGCTAGAGCTCACTATTTTGAATGGGGCTCGATCTTCTTACTTTGCATAGGTCTTGCACTTACTAATTTCAGTAGGACTCGAGCTTGCGTTTACTAACCTCGCTGGGGATTGTGCTGACTAACCTCGCCGGGACTCGGTCTTAATAATCTCAATGAAATTTTGAGCTCACTCGAGCTTGGGTCATTAATCTCGCTTAGATTCGTACTCAATCATTGAGCGCGGTTGGGAAAATGATGGCTCAGTGGTAGAGCGATCATCTCTGGTGTAAGGGATCCCTGGTTCAATCTCAGCCCATGTGAATTTGTGGTGGACAATATCATATTAGTCGGTTTTCTCGGGGTTCTCAATCCATCATTTCTTTTACATGCATCCACTTTCATTCTAAAGGGCATAATTTAGGGTTTGTTAAACCACGTGAGTTTGGACATCCCTGGATGGAGCTACGCTCGGAGTAATGACACAGAGAGCAATGAGAGTCAAAGGAGGGGAGGGAGCTAGGCGGAAGGAAGGTATAGTCAAGTGTTTATAGCAGTCATGGTTCCACGGGCAATATACTTCTGCAAAAGCATCACTATCTTCACAATATTAGAATGGTGTTTCTCTTTATGCACGCCTATATTCAGTAGATGGAATCTATTATTAAAACATTATATATATATATATATATATATATATATATATATATTATATATATATATATATATATATATATATATATATATATATATATATAAAAATCATTACTGCTTACCTCTTACCGTTTTTGTTCTAACACGTATCTATTAGCTCTTCTCATTGGTCTAATGGCTAGTGTACGTCCGCTGTTCGATTTCAAATTTGAGAGCATCGAACGCACTGCCATAGTTTCAAACCCACTCAGTCTTGTTTTGTATAAACCTCGGTGCTGACAGGTCTAGAAATTTATCAAGTAATTAATCTACATTTGTCAACTAACTAACGGACGGAGCTAGGCTGTAATTGGCCGCTTTGCCGATCATTTGTTGACCAAGTCAACTTGCTGATGTAGCTCCTACGAAATAAGAAACAAAAGTGCGGTTAGAAGTAGGAGGGCGAAACCGTTCGAGCAAGTTGTAGGTTGGCAAACGTTCACTGTTTGAACAACATTGGACAAACTGTGCTGACCATTAGCCAACTTGGCTACGGCTGCTTTGCCGTGCATTTCTTAACCAAGTCAACTTGCCGACCTAGCCCCTACCAAATAAGATGGAAAACTGCGGTTAGGAGTAGAGGGAAACCATTGGAGCAAGTTGTAGGTTGGCAAACGTTCACTGTTTGAAATACATTGGACAAACTGTGCTGACCATTAGCCAACCTAGCTACGGCTGCTTTGCCAT
>NW_027657123.1:0-40817 GCF_964235325.1 Thermobia domestica | reverse complement strand
CTGGGATTGAACCAGGGACCCCAAGCACCGGAGGCCAAAAAAGGGACAAAAAGTCTTTCGTGCAACTTTCGTTTTCGGTAAAAAGTTTACACATAATTTAGAAAGAGTAGTTTTCTGGTCTTTTTATTTCACAAGTTGGTTCATGTCTATATTTTTTACATGCATAAAAAATTTTTCAACTCCCTTGCTTAGTTCCTGTTAAAGACCTCTACCTCTGATTGTATTTTTTGCACATATTCTTATTGTTTTCAGACAACATTTCTAAGAGCGTAATTTATCGTCAGCAAGAAAAGAAAAGGAAAGCCTCGGATAGTGGAATGTGTACTGTATATATATATATATATAATATATATATATATATATATATATATATATATATATATATATATATATATATATACGTATTAGTATATAGTTTTATTTTATACGTCTCCTATTATTACACAATGTGCAGATATTGTGAAAGCGCAAGTAAATATGTATAACTCCCCGTTCTGCACTTAATAACTTGAAAGAAGTTCGGGGAAGGTAGTGTAACAGAAAGTGCAAACAGAAATGAGGGTTTACAGGCATTTAATATTATTCCGTAGTAGTATGATTTTTTGTAAATATATATATATATATATATATATATATATATATATATATATATATATATATATATATATATATATATATATATATAAACATACATATTCAATGATATAGTAAGAGGTTAGCAGCACTGATAGAACTGCAGAAAGTACAAAACCGTTAATAAGAAAGAGAGAGAGATGGTGGCCGCTTTTGTGCTTTTCATTGGCTAATTCCGAATTGCGCGCGAATACGTACGAGATTTCTTTCTTTTTCCTCTTCGCAGCCCAGATGTTGCCAATTAGAAGTTTTTAGTACTACATTTGTATGAAAATGTTGCCTTTAAGAAATGTGGTTTGCATACGGAGAAAAGAGCAAAATGAATATTTATCTTAGTGGGCATGAAAAAAGACGAAACATTTTGCAAGATGGACACACGAACTTCCTTAATGCAGGCGTTCAGTACATTATTGTAAAGAAAAAAACACTAAAAAGAATTACTTCAATATCCCTAGCAACATTCAACAATTCATAGAGAAAAATCTTTATTTTGAGAACAATGGAAAACTATGTAATTGTAGATAACTACTAAATTTAATGATTAAGGAAAACGTTTAGGCCCGGCCCTTCAGAAAGAAAGTGCACAGAATTTTCTCTCATGGAAGCAATTGCAAAATCAACATTTTGTTTGCAGTTATAATTAGAGGATCTATATACAGGGTGTTCGAAAAAGAATGTATCCTCTTGAAAGAAAATATTCTCTGGGCCCCTAATCCTTTATATACCGAAAGGAAGTTTGTATAGCATTTTTTCTTACCTTCGTTAGAAGAATTGAAAGTGACTACTATCGTGACACGGGAGATATTTGATCGATAGTCGAATTACTCCCATGCTCGAATGAACACGTCTCTTGTAAGGAGAGGAAAGGCTTCTGTGATCCGCTATCGCAGCTGTGTCATATCTGCAGAGAATGTTAGGACACAAACGTGATCTTTGAGAGCCTCGTGAAAAGAAGTCGCATAGTATCATGTGTGGAGACATCGGGGCCATCTGAAGAACGCTTCATCATTAGGACCAAGGGCGAGTTACGAAACACTCTGGGATATATTTATTAACATAACTTCTCGTCATTCTGCAAGTGTGGTGGAGCTCCATCCTATTGGAAAAGGAAACCTCGGGAGCCCTCTTCATGTGTAGGTATCGTTCACATCTGAAGCATGTGAAGATAGATTACTGTACTATCGTGTACCTAAAATCATTTTCTACGAATACGAACATGTCTACACTGAAGGCAGTGCAGCTCTTTTTCTCTTTTTTTTTTGGTCATGTATTGTAACGCGGGGCAATGCACACAATAACATGTAATGTTGTGTATCATCATAAAGGGCCAGGGCGATGATTGGATCTTGATGGACGTGGAGAACTGATAGGTGATGTGAGTGGTATTGTGATCTATGGTTGTATGTTTACTGATGAATGCATAAGGAGAGGTGAAGGGGTTGCCTTTTTTTTTATGTCGATCGGCAGGGAAGCGATTGGGAAACTTTTGACTTTGTTTTTCAACCGAATATATTGATTGAATAGGTCGCCGACAATTTTACGGGGCGTCACGTCGTTGCCTTTTTCATGTCGATCGCGAGCGAAGCGAGCGTTTTTTTTTTTTTTTTTTTTTACCGACAATATGTATTGAATCGGTTGCCAACACCTTTAGGGGCGCGTCACGTCCTTCTTTCTGTGCTGATCGCGAGCGAAGCGAGCGCGAAATTTTTGACTTTTTTTTTTTTTTTTTACCCACAATATTTATTCAATCGGTCGCCAACACTTTTAGGGGTGCGTCACGTCCTCTTTTCTCTGCTGATCGCGAGCGAAGCGAGCGCGAAATTTTGACCTTTTTTTCTCTTTTTAATTCTTTTTTTTTTCTTTAAGAAAAAATATTGATTTCATAGGTCGCCAACATTTTTACGGGATGGAACATCGTTTATTTGTTTTTCCAACCGTCTTTCTGTCTTGAGCCCCCGCCAAGTTAACTTTATGGTGGACAAAAACTATGTGCGGTGGGTTACCGCGGGGTTCTCCCGTTTCCTCCCACTTTCTTCATTCCACCACCATTTCAATCATTTCTCATAATCAGCGCCTCTTTTAGCCTAAGCGGCATAACGTGGGACGTAAAACAAAGATTTCCTTTAGTTGCTTTCTGTCTTGATTACGAGCGCGAAATTTTTTACTTTTTTTTTCTTTCTTTTGATATTATTCATTTAATAGGACGGCAACACCTTTACGGGCCGCCGCGTCGTCGTTTACACTTCTTCAGCCCATATTCTTTCTGCTTGTTCGTTTTCCGGCATCTTGTTATCACCGCCCGCGGGAATGCCTATGTCTTTCATCGCTTTTTGAAGCAAATCTTTAATAAATATGCACTCTCACATTTCTACTAATATGCATACCACAGTGGATAGACTGTAACTAGGAAAGCAGAAGCCTGCATATCATATTATTTAACAGTTGAAAGTGAACTGCCATTTTAAGTTTGATTTTGATCAGATGAGTGCAGTTCAACTCGTCGACAATTGTGAAGATTCTCGAGGTTAGGGACCATCCATTTTGTGCTTTGTAATGAAAATGGCTGCAGCCAAACTTCTCTGATCTGAATGAAACTTGGCATGATGATACATCTTGACCTGCTCTACAAGTTTATTTAGTATTTTCCGTTGCGCAGGCTTTTGCTTCTCCAGGTTCTCCCATGGAACTGAGAAACGTATTCAGTCGAACTTCTGCGGTAAGTCAGTATATCATCCTGAGAAGTTTGATCGAGATAGCAGAGGTTCGACTATTCGTTTTTCAATTCCATGTGATATTACAACACGGTGAACTAAATTTATATAGAAACACTTTGATTTTGTTTTGTTTTTTGCTAGCATTAAACTGAGAAAATGTTATTGAATAGACAGAGAACACCACTCAAAGAAAAGTACATCATAAGAATATATATATGGTTGCTGTGGTTCTCGGTTTAATTTGCTAGTTAAGAAACTTGCTCTAAATAAGTACATCTTACAGGTGAAAAACTAAGCCAGGCGATAGAATTAAATATAAAGTTATACACTTTTATTTTACGTTTACTAGTGTTGGGTTACTACTGTAAAATAAGTCAGTATATATGAAAGATAACTGTATTAGGTACTATTTTCCACCGGCGGTGTATTCTTGCATAGTGTACTTAATGTTTACAAGCGGGGCGCTACTAGTATGGATGCATGACAAGTGCTATTGAAACTCGAAAACTAACTGGTTTCCACTACCCTTGCTTATACGTATACCCGCGTCGCCTTCGCTCCTGTTCACTTTGGACGCACATTCTTGCTATCGCTCAGGCCCCCAGCTTTCTCCTGTTTTGGCTCCCTTAAATAGTATTCGTGCTTTTTATTGGCCACCTGGCAAAGCACTTGTAATGATTTTACACCAGTAACTCTAAAATACATGTGTATTACTTTATTTAATTCTGTCGTCTGCAGAATTTTTTTTTTTTTTCGTACAAATATGCCTTTTCATGCAGAACACTGAATTTTGCCTGTAAATTTTTGAGAATATGCTGTGACGAAACTTGAGCACCGTTCTTCTTTTCTTTCTTATCACGAGTCTTCTTTAGCCTAATGAGCACAATCATCACACGATAACGACTATTCTTTTCATTTAACTTGTAAACAAGTTGAACTAATAATAATAATTGATGTACAAAGGAGAAGTGTCCTACATATTTGAGGTAAAAAATAAAATAAATATACTTCTACTTCATCCGTGTTTACAAAGTTAAATGTTATCGATTTACAAAAAATGGTCACCTATCCACACACTGACCAGGCTCGACACTGCTTGACCATACATATTAAAACATCGGTCCCACTGAATACACAAGTAGTAAGCACATTCACATAAAAATAATTAGGATTACAGTATATAAAATGTGTTAATTAAAATAGCAAATGCCTTACCTTATCACAGGCGATCCAAAGCCACTGCACATCATCTGCTACGCACACTATATTCCTCCAATATTTCACTCACTTCCTATATCACGCAACAGAAAATATTAATAAAATTCACTTAGCAACATTTTCATTTTTAATCAACAATACGTATAACAATTAAGAATAAAATTAATTGTGAGCACATTGTTATAATTAGAATACTGTTTTTATTCGTTTACAAATATGGGATTAATATAGAGCTGGCAGCAACAATATATACAACTCATCCTGTATGTATCGTAAATCCTAACTTGAGAAGACATCTCTGACGCAAACAATGAGACAAGAAATCAAATACTATATCCGACACATTTGGGGTTTATTGAACTTCAATGTTGGAAGATACCACCTTGTCGGTAGTACAAATGTAATATCCTTACAACACGCGGAACTTTTGCCAGGCATATCTAGGAATTTGGGAAGATTAATTGATATCCTTAATGTGCAATGTATGATTATGACGCATTGTTATGTACACGCAGACGGAACCAGGACAATCTATAGATGACATTTGCACTGTGTTTGGACAATTTGTTCGCAGAAAGTAACCGTTTTTGTCTATGAATACTTGAGAACATGGAAGGTATGAGATATACATTTTATGCGCAAATATTATAATACAAATCATTGTTAGTTTGGTGGATGCGTGAAAGAAAGAAAAGGAGTAGATTTTTGCAGACGTCCGGATATAAAGCGAGAACTGAGAATACGCATCTATAACATCTATTTTCTTTGTGTTAATGATATCGATGAACTAAACGGGGAAACTAAAATACAACTGTTTGCAGTATAATTCGAAGTATAGTCAAGTGCAGAGGCGTACTCACGGGGTGTCCACCGGGTGCGGACTCCTCGCAAAAGTTCCTAAGTGAACATACATTTGCAGACTTTCTCATTAAATGTAGTTATTAACAGGGAAAATATTGATGTATCATCAATATAAATCTGATCTTACACTTCATCTGTACTCTGTCTGTATCATGTTTTTGTGAAAAAGTAAGTGGAATATTTATCGTGTTTTCGAATGCAGAATAATAGTATATAGACATAGTGGCTTGTAGTATTGGAACCTTGCCCCCCGAAGCTTGGATCCCTTAGAAGAAAAAAAAAATGCATGCGCGCCTGGTGAAATGGTTAACGAATTCAGTTCACTCGATGAATCGACAGATAGTAATACACATTTCGACAGATCGACAGCATTCGACAGATACAGACATATGAAAGTAGCACAAGAATTAGGCGAAAGTCCGTGCGTTTCCTCAATTCACGTAGGAAACAACAGAAAATATCAACTACCATAAAATAATCCGTATATATATTTAATTTATTTGGAATAAAATAAATATAGAAACAACCTGTTCATACATAACTACGGTAAGTGCGTTAATTGCTAACGTAAGAACAAATATGAAACAAGGCACAAAATAAAAAAGAAAAATAAAGTTAAAGGGAATAAATATTTAGGCTTGATTGTCATTCGTATTAAGAAGCTGGGTAATAAAATGTTAAAATCTACAGAAAATTATGAAATTAAATCAGGATTTGAAATAAAAGTCTATACATTGGAAGTAGGCCAGGGAGTTTGCAAGGCAGATGTGTGCGACACGCGTTACTTTATAGATTCCCTTCATTGAACTATAGTAAGCAGTACGAAGATGGTACTTTGCGTATAATCACAGGAAGGATTGAAGTTAATTACCATGGTAATATAATTATTTATTGATAAGTATTTCCATGTTAAATTATGAAAATTATAAGCACAAGGAGGGTGAAAAAGTAGTGTGACCGACTTAGCAATGACTGAAACATAAAATAGAAAAGCGAATAAAAACAAATGCCTTTTGAGTTATGTGGAATAAAGTTTCTTCTAGCCAGTAAGGAAGAATAGGATCTGGTGCATTCATTGAATACCTGAAAAAAATCGTTTATCAAAATAGAAGGAAACACACTTATCGTTGTGGCAACTACGAACTTCTGTTTACCTCAGCCCGCCTCAGCAAGTGCTTTCTATCCGGTCCGCGCTCCGTAACCAAACTCAACGCTGCCTGCCAGCGAAAATTTCATTCTTCAGTATCGTTGAGTTTATTGCAGAAAGCAATGGCAGATACGGCATCAGCACCTGCAGCCCCGGCACAGGCTTCTCCTAAGAAGTCTGCAAAGCCTAAGAAACCAAAAACAACACCTTCTCATCCAAGAACATCAGAAATGGTGAACAACGCCATCAAGAATTTGAAGGAAAGGGGAGGAAGTTCACTGCAAGCTATTAAGAAATACATCTCTCAGAACTACAAAGTGGATGCCGAGAAGCTTGCTCCATTTATCAAGAAATACTTGAGAAGTGCAGTTGCTTCTGGGTCTTTGGTTCAGACCAAGGGAAAAGGTGCATCTGGATCGTTTAAGCTTAGTGCTTCATCGCTGAAGGAGAAGCCTGAAGGTGGATCTTCAACCAAGGCGAAACGATCAGCATCAAAGGAGAAGAAGCCTGCGAAAAAGCCAGCAGCTAAACGTCCCAAGAAGACTGGTGAAAAGAAAAAGGCTGCTGCTCCCAAACCTAAGAAATCACCATCTAAAGTGAAGAAGGCAAAAACTCCCAAGAAGCCAAAGGCCCCGAAGCCAAAGAAGGCTACAGCAAAACCGAAAAGTGCTAAGAAGGCTGCACCAAAGAAGAAGTAAATGTGTCAGTAAATCATCTGACATTTTAAAACGGCTCTTTTTAGAGCCATCAAATACTTTGAGAAGAGTAAAATTGTGCTTTTCCTATCATTATCACATGTTCATTCATAGCAATGTATAGTATACACGCAAGGGACTTTGAGTTTTCTTTTTAACCGAAGCACTTCTTGATGTAAGTGCTTTATAACAGAGGGGAATTGAGGGTGGGGAAAGAAAGCTTTCACGGGTGTCAAGAATGGTGTACTCGAAAAGAAATGGGGAACACATTACGTAATGTCAATTTGTGATCACTTACTTTTTCCTTGTTCCTATCTTCAAGTAGCGAAACAGTACAGAAAACGCACTTAATGCATTTGTTAGAAAAACTTTTGCAGGCTGACTGGGTTCGATTCTCGGTGGGAGCTCAAATGTTTCGCATTGCACGTTAATAAGTAGGTCCACGTTTGAAACAGCCTTGCTGCTGAAAGGGACACTAAACTAAAATCAACTCTTTTCAAGGCTGGGGTGAAAGAAATGTTCGAACTTATTACAACTCGTGAAAGTGAAGTAGACTGTTTCAATTTAACGTCGTAC
Organism: Thermobia domestica; assembly: GCF_964235325.1. Taxonomy (NCBI): domain Eukaryota; kingdom Metazoa; phylum Arthropoda; class Insecta; order Zygentoma; family Lepismatidae; genus Thermobia; species Thermobia domestica. The sequence goes on along the minus strand of NW_027657123.1, from coordinate 32,973 downwards.
TATTATGATTTTTATGATAAAGGAGACGGGTGATTACGCCTAATGAATGATGGAAATACTGGTGTAATGAGAAAGTGTTAGGAAAAGGGAACACGCTAATAACCACGGATACCGTCTTATAATTCGTAATATTGCTATAAAGAAAAATAGTAACACCAGCAGAAATGTAGGTGTACAATTGAACTGATGTTAAGTACAAACAGACACTTAAAGAAAGTTTAGTTTAACGTTTGCATTCAACAGCAGCGACCTCTGAGAAAATATTACTTTTGCTACCTTGGAAGAAGTACATATTTCGCCTGCGAGTTCTATGAGATTAATAACGTTGAGAAGGGCAAACAGTGGTTGAATCGAAGTTAACTTATGCAACATATGGCAAAATCGAATCCTTGACCACATAAAACGAAGATAATCAATCGGTAAACATAGGGGAAAACTAAAGAATATACTTGAAAGATAGGATGATATACGAAACGAGAGGAAAACGAAGGTAGATGTATTAACTATGCAACATACGGCGTGAGAATTTAAAAAAAAAAGATAACAAGTATGGACAAGATCCTTGTTAGGATAACAGCATCTCTAAGTAGTGTATTGGTCCTAAAAAGGACCGTTTTTGAACTCAGTGCCAGAACTTCAAACTTAAGCACGTTCCCCACGGATGCGGCGAGCAAGCTGAATGTCCTTAGGCATGATTGTGACTCTCTTTGCGTGAATAGCACACAAGTTGGTGTCTTCGAAAAGCCCTACAAGGTAAGCTTCACTTGCCTCCTGTAAAGCCATGACAGCTGAGCTTTGGAAGCGAAGATCTGTCTTGAAATCTTGTGCAATTTCTCGGACGAGTCGTTGGAAGGGCAGCTTGCGGATGAGCAATTCAGTGCTCTTCTGGTAACGACGAATTTCTCGGAGAGCCACAGTACCAGGCCTGTAACGATGGGGCTTTTTCACTCCACCGGTAGCTGGAGCACTCTTTCTTGCAGCTTTGGTGGCAAGCTGCTTTCGAGGAGCTTTGCCTCCAGTAGATTTCCTAGCTGTCTGCTTGGTACGTGCCATTGCAACTGTCACGACTTGTTTCAAATAATTGCGCGCTGAGTCAAGTCAAGTCAAGTCAAGAACTGTCATGTTTTCCTGCCCATATTGAGTAGGAAGGATATCTAGCTATAAGCTACTTTATCCAAAGAATGAATTGAATATTTGTGTGTGTTTACAAGTCTGCGTGTTTCAATGGCACAGTGTATCTGTTTTTTTTTTTTTTTTTTTTTTTTTTTTTTTTTTTTATTTTATTTTATTTCGAGTGAGTTATTTGCATAGGTATAGTTGTGGTTGGGTGGGGGGATGGAGGCAATATACTGGTTTTGCTGCTCTTCTTTGTGTTGATGAGATTGCTGATGTCTCGCCGCATCCAATGAGTCCGCGCCAGTCCTTAGCCTGCACTGAGTCAAAAACTAGGTGAGGTTGAATTCATGTTGTGCTTTTATTCGTTTATGCGTTCATAATAATAGTTGGTTAAAGCTTGAAAAATTGTTGTAGGGTTTGGATGATATTGTTGATCCTCTTCCGTGTAGTGTTTTAGGTAAAATTCTTTTTGTCGTAATTTTTCGTAATATTTGAAGTTTAAGTTATTTATTGTTTTGTCAAGCGGTAGTAGTTCTGCTTGTTCATAAATGGTGTCAATTGTTCCTTCTAGTTTTAAAATCCATCTGAGCCAATATCGTTCAGTTTTTGCTACCTCTGTAATATTCTCCCTATTATAAATAGGGTGCCCATAAAGTAGAATTGTTCTGATTAGTAGTTTATAAATATGACATTTGGCTTTTAATGTTATATTGGTTTGCATGATGGTATGCTTCAATTTAAACATAATGAGCATTGCTCTTTTCTTTGCTGCTGTTATATGATGTTTGAGGTTCAGCCGGTTGTCCAGGGTTACGCCCAAATATTTTGCAGTTTTCCTTGGGAATACATGTGTATTGTCAATGATTATTGATTTGTGGCGATCCTTCCTGATGCCTTTGCCATTTGGATAACATACTAGTATTTGGGTTTTTTGTGGATTTAGTTTAAGGAACCATCTATTGCACCATGTTTGGAATTGTTTAGTTTGACGTTTCAGTCTGTTTAGAATGAGTGTGGTATTATTTGCATACGTCCAATAGGCAGTATCATCAGCGAAAAGTGCTAAATTGCACGTATTGTTGCTTAACATTGGTGTATCGTTCACATATAATATGTATAATAATGGGGCAATGGTTGTGCCTTGTGGTACGCCACGTTGTAGGTGAATTTTGTCTGACAGTTGTCCTTTCATCTTGATTCGTGTCTGACGATATTGAAGAAAATTCCATATCCATCGGATTATTGTAGTAGGGAGATTGAGCTGTAATAGTTTTGTTAGTAGTCCATCATGCCATACACAATCAAATGCTGAACTAAGATCGAGAAATATTGCCCCAGCTTTCATTTTCTTCTTGAGAGCTTTTTCCAAATGGCTGTGCAAACGTAATATTTGATCCATACAGCTGTGCTGTGGGCGGAATCCAGCTTGATTAGAAGTGATTTGTTGGGTAGTTTGAAAATATCTGTGTAGTCTGTCAACTATAATTTTTTCTAATAATTTAGACATGATGGATGTTAGAGTTATGGGTCGGTAGTTATTTGACAATGAATGATTTTTTCCCTGTTTTGGAAGTAATATAGTGTAGGATTGTTTCCAAGATTGAGGAATGTATCCTGTGCTGAGACTATAAGTAAATATCTGTGCTAGAGCTTGTAACAAGGAATCTGGAGCCTGTTTAATGCATATATTAGGTAGTTCGTCTGGTCCGGGAGCTGTATTCTTCTTCTTTTTGGCAGCTTCTTTTATTTCAATGGGCAGTATATCTTGAAGTAGTGTTCCTACATCTCCAAGGTGCTCGTCTGCCTTGTCTTGATTGCGTATGTCTTGTTTGTGTTGAAGAAATACTTTCATCTTGTTGGCGAGATTGAGTATAGCTTTTTGTTTACGATTTATAGTGGGTGGTTGATTGAAGTGATGTTGTAACTTCTTTTGGAAGAATGATAATTTTTCTTCTATAGTGAGCAGTATCTGTCCATCAATATTGGTTGGGATATCCATACTGTTTAGCTGTTTATATTTAGGTCTTAGCTCTTTCCAGAATTTTGGAGATTTTTTCATGTATAGGTCTTTTAGATACTCGCATTTCTTGATTACTTTCTGTTCTCTATATCGATTGATATCGTGTCTAATTTCATGGTTTAGATTGTTAATAATTCTTTTAGTATCTTGAGAATGATTTTTTCTATAGATTCTATATAGAAATTTTTTGTGATTGATTTTTTCGATTAGGTATCTAGGAAATCTTTCTTCTAATATATTAATCGTTCGTTTGGGAACATGTTTGTTGAGAGCGACTTTTATGATATCAGTAATTCGTTCGTAGGCTTGTGAAATTGAATTCTCATTATTCTGAATTTCAATCTCTGGTATGAATCTATTTATGTCTTCCTTATATCCTTCCCAATTTGCATTCTGGTAATCCTTATAAGTAATGTTATATTGAGGTAATAGTGGAGTGTTATTTACTGGTATTACTATGGCTCCGTGATCTGAGGGCAGGTCATAAATGGTATGTGCCTCTTGTATTATTGGAAGAAGCTTGTTGGTAATCAGAATTTTATCTGGGTTAGTATCCTGTTCTGTTGCAGTTTGTGCACGTCTTGTCGGTTTATCTTGTTTTACTAGAAAAAGTGAACTGTTGGTAAGATACGTTAGTAGGATCTTCCCATTTCTGTTTGTGATCGGGTCTCCAATTAATTGATGTTGAGCATTTAAGTCAGCCAATATAATTGAGTATTGGAATTTTGAGAAGTGCGTTAATAATGGTAAACTGTGAGATAAGTCTTCGTGAGGTTGGTTGTAGAATGTAACTAGCATAATCGGAATGTGAAGATGTAAAGTAATGGCCAAAGGAGTGGTTTCTTCGTTTTGTAGTCGTTTAGGAATATTATAGATGGAGAAAGAGAGTTCTTTCCGTATTAGAATAGCCGTGCCTCCGGATGGTGATTTTCTATCGTGACGAACAATCCTATATTGTGGAATTTGTAGAATATTGAAAGTGTTTAATTTAGTTTCATTAATGACAATAACGTCAATTTTGTGTTTAGCTGCGAAGAGAGATAGTTCTACTGTTTTCCTACGAATGCCTTGAATATTGATAAATAGAAGTTTTAAGTTAGTGGATTTATTACGCCAACAATGAATTGTATTCTTCTGAGGATGGGGCATTATGTAGCAGTATTAGGTAGAGAAATGTATTCTTTGAGGTGATTTCGCTTAAGGTACCTCATGTACTTTTCTTGTCCTATGTGGAGCTCTCCGTCAGTGGATATTAGAGTATTGATACGCTCATTGAAAAACGTTTCTGTGGCCTGCTTAATTGCCCCTTGAACAACATCAAATTGCAGAGTTTGGGCGTCAGAGATTATGGTGATAATGGATGTCATCCATTTGATCATATTGTTTTTGAGTTCTTGTATTTTCTGATCCATGATGTCGAGACATTTCCTATCTGTGTGTTCTTCCTTAGGGTAGCTATTAGTAGTGTCATCTTCATAATCCTCTTCATGTATGGAATCTTCTTGTTGTGGTTGGTGATGAACGGCATCTCTGGTGGAAGGTTGCTTCGAAGGCATATTGTCTTCTAGATGTACATTACTTGTAGAGTTAGTAGTGTGTACGGTCCGTCGGAATATGCGTGTGATGTTTGGTGATTCTTGGGTAGATTTGAAGGGACGTTTTGGGCATAGGCTGGCCCCTGTACGATGACCCATTGTGTGACATGTTAAGCAAAAGTTAGGATTGGCAGTTGTTTGGCAGCTTTTGCTCTCATGGTCTTTGCCGCATTTGTAGCAAATAGATTTGTTCTTACATTGTGGTGTCAGGTGCCCATATTGGAAACATCTGTTACATGGAGAAGGTCTGCCTCGACTCTTTGATGGTTCAACTTTAAATCGTTGCATTCCAATTGTGATACCATTAGTAATGAGATGGCTAACTTGATCTGGGTCTGATGAAAATAGTCTAATTAAAGGAAGAGGTCCGTTTTGGTTCTTGATTCGAATGATGTTTGTAAAGGAAATTTTGTTTTCTATTAGGTCTTCTTTTATATCATCCAATGTAGTTGTTAGCGGAATTCCTTTGATGACACAGGTGAATACTTTTCTTCTTGAGTTCATTGGTTTTGTAGGTGAGAGGGTTTTTTCATCATTAGTTGTCCATCGTGCTTTTGGTCCAAAATCTTGAAGTGTGAATTTATCTAAAAAACGTGTTTTGTCTTCCCTAGTTCTGAAGTTAATTCTCAAGCCGTTGGTTCGTGGCATAGCATACGTGGAAAGTGCTATATTTGGAAGTCTGTTTCTGACCAGCTTCTTGAAGGAGATAGGATCACAAAGATCGTTCTTGATGTTATTGATTACAATGGAATAAATAACAGAAGAATCTTCTTGAATCGGAGTAGTGTGTTGACGTTTATTTGTATTTTCAGCTCGAGGAGTTCTTGAAGATGGAGTGTTTGGACCTGGAAGATCTCTAGAGACACGAGTTCTGAAATTCTTGAAATTCTTGGTAGTGGATTCAAGTGCAGGAAAATTAGCTTCAGAAAAGAGTTGTTGTCTAGCATTAGTTAGACTCAAATCTAGTGGTGGTGTTCTCGATTCTGGATGCAGTACCTTTGGAGATGGTCGCTGATTAGATGAATGTGTATCCACATGAGATGTATAACGACTACTAGGATGATCATCAATAGTAGGTTGGTTCTTAGGAGTATTAGATGGAGTAAAATTTCTATCTTCAGGTGGGGTGAAGCGTTGTCCAAAGTCTCCTTGATGGCCATCAATGTTGAAGTCAGTATCATTTGAGTCATGTGATTCCTGAATGATCTCTTCTGGTGTTGGAAGATCAGGGTTGCTTGTAGGAGTTGATCGATCACTGTGAGTTGAAGAAGGTGAATAGCTTGGAGTGCGATCGCTCTCTGAGGTCTCAGGCGGTAGTTCATTTACTTCGTCATTGGATACATTAATATTTGGTGATTGATGTCCAGGACATTCCTCTATTTGATCTTCTTCAAGCAATAATCGTCGTGGTGGAGTAGGCTTGCCGAGCATCGTCATATGGGGTTGTTGTGTTGTTTCCTTTGCCGATGTCTGTGCAGGACGTGGTGCATGTACTTCTGCTCTGGTGACAGTAAGGTGGAAGGTCTCTTCTTGCGAGGAATTCTGGGTTGGCGACACTTCTTTCTTCTTTACGCTTCTTTGCATAGGTTGATTCTGTGGACCTTTAATCCTCCCGCTTCTCGTCTGCTTCACCATCTTGCGTATTGTATGGTACTAGGGTTGGGACTAAAAAGGACCGAAAAGATTTATGTAGGATAGTGGGACTAATAAGGGCCGGTAAAGAATATATAGAGAACTGGGACTAAAAAGGGCCAAACAAGTATATGTGGTACGTGTAGTGTGTGGTTAAGTATGGGAAATGTATGTGTAGTAGCAAAACCTTTGGTTAACACCGCAAGGTAGCCAGGTCGCTGTGTTGTACCGTATGTAAAAGTGTAAGTGTATATGAAATATTGTCCCTAACTCAACAGTCCCGTTGGGATTGATTAAGTCCAATCGTTCCCCGGCTGTCGGCAAAGCCTGTACAATCTAAAGTCCTTACTCTATGCTCAGGAGCTCTAGAGGGCCAGAGAAACGTATGATCTTAACCACTCCGTCCGGTGTGTCACTCGTCAGTACCGTCGGGGAGGGAAGAAATTAATTTAGCTCTGGCCCTAATAAGAGCCGAATTCACCTATGAATTCTATTCAGTCAATGTCTGGCCTTAAGAAAGGCCGCCGTAGCCAATAGTCTAAGTCAAGTTTCACTGATTTCAATAACCCGAATAAGTAATTATATCAATTAGCCCATACGCAAGTTAGTTTCCAACAACTAGTATAACTTGTGTGCTAATAAGTAAATAAACGCGTGGACGATAGCTTGCTACGGTTAATACGTGTGGAACGTGCAAACGATCGAGTCAGTATGATTGCGCGCTGAATGAAGTCAAGTTATATAAAGAGCAAAACCGTTAAATCAAGCTATTTCTCATGATAAGGATAGTCACATAACAGTCGAAAAGGACAGTCATTGGCTTAGACACGTTTTGTGTTTTCCTCCTGCCTTCCCTGCTGATCGAAGAACAAAACATGATGCGCGTGGCCTTGTAGGCTTGTATTTCTCGTGTGTGGTGAGCGAAGCAGTAACATATCGAAATGACAGGACGTGGAAAAGGAGGCAAGGGTCTTGGCAAAGGAGGTGCCAAGCGCCACCGTAAAGTTCTTCGTGACAACATCCAGGGTATCACCAAACCCGCTATTAGGCGTCTTGCTCGCCGTGGTGGTGTGAAGCGTATCTCTGGTCTCATTTATGAAGAGACCCGAGGAGTATTGAAAGTATTCCTGGAGAACGTAATCAGAGATGCTGTTACATACACAGAACACGCCAAGAGGAAGACAGTGACAGCTATGGATGTTGTGTATGCCTTGAAGAGGCAAGGAAGAACCCTGTACGGTTTCGGAGGTTAAGTTGGGGTTCCTCCTATTTTGGATATAAAATTGGCATAAACGGCTCTTTTCAGAGCCAACAAATTTATATAAAGGGAAAGATTTACTTTGTGCGATTTTCTGTTAGATTATAAGAATTCGTGTAACTACATTAAAGCCTTTTGATGCACACAAAATTACAGACGTAGAGAGATTAATTTGAGAAAATCATACGTTTTTTTTTACATTATGTACGTTCATGTATACGTATTCATATGTAGCAGTATTAATGCTGGAGAAGGGGTTCTGGTTGGAAATTGGCGATTTGTTGGAAGTAGCGAGCATGAGAGATGCGAAACGCAAGTCGGAATTTCTGTTCTGACAGTAGGATGTACGTATAGAGGCTTATACAACTTCTATACTGTGCTGTGAGGGGCGAATAATGCGTTAGAAACCTGAATCTTGTCCTTTATCTTGTTTACGTGGTCTTGGGTTCGATTTTTTTCTTTTGCGGTAGTGTCTATTGTGATTTACATGTAAATTAATGACACTTCGTAGCGGGTTAGTAAAATAAAGAGTAATACAAATATGAGATGTAGGTTAATGCATTGTATACTTCACATTATTTACTAAAGAAAGGCAGTAGTTACAAGAAACCTAGGCTCGCTCGTTGGGCACAGTAGCAAATGAGTTCTGAGATCAGAGAATAAGAGTAGTTGCGTATTACAAACCATATACATATAACACATATCACACAAATATGAATATCGACCTTGCAAAGAATAAATCGTACTTAAGTGTGCATTTAATGTCATTACTATGTTGCAAAAGAAATTTAGGAAAGTTTTTTGATCCGCTCTGTTCATGATGTCATTGGGGCATAGTAATGAACAATAATAAATGTCGAGAACATATTGAACAGAGTAATTTCAGCCAAGCCAACGCAAGAGAGAAACATGAGTGCTTTAAGAATGTTGGAAATTCCTTTGTCTAGCATGAAGTACATGAGAATATGTGGTATGAGGTTTTCTTCCATTGCTGAGAATCTGGGCTCGACTGTCCTGTCCTCTGGGTAATATGAGCCCGATGTACGCAAATATCAAAAAAATGTAGCTAGCGACAATACAAAAGGTAATGATCTTATAATTAATAATGTAGTGGGAACTAAGCACATCGCTGTTTGGAGTATTCTAAAGATAGTGTGACTTCCTATGGGCTTCAATTACGATCGACGACTACACATACTAATTAATCGAATAGCAGCGAGAATTTCGAATGACACTAAGCAACTATCTCAGACACTTTTGATGAGTCTGTATATCGAAAACAATTCATTTCAATCGTAAATCTCCTCTATAAAGGGGTTTGTGGCCCTCATAAGGGCCGATTTGTATGAGATATAGGTCTTACATTTATGCCTTCTTCTCAGTTTTCTTGGGCAGAAGTACAGCTTGAATGTTGGGCAAAACACCACCCTGAGCGATTGTAACTCCAGACAACAACTTGTTTAATTCCTCGTCGTTGCGGATAGCTAACTGCAGATGACGTGGAATAATCCTAGTCTTCTTGTTGTCACGAGCAGCGTTGCCTGCCAACTCAAGAACTTCAGCTGCCAGGTATTCCATGACTGCAGCCAAATACACGGGAGCGCCAGCACCAACTCGTTCGGCATAGTTACCCTTTCGCAAAAGACGATGGATTCTGCCTACTGGGAATTGAAGGCCAGCCCTGCTGGAGCGGGACTTGCTCTTTCCCTTGACTTTTCCACCTTTGCCGCGACCAGACATTGTTCAATATTCTTTCGTAATAAGATGAGAGGAAAAATTGCGGCCTCCCATGAATCAAGTCAGTTTTGTTACTACTTCAAGCGTGCACCCGAGTGCATCAAATGAAAAGCAAGGCAGTTGGCGCGAATTGAAACACGTACTGTAATTTAAATGAAGTCGATAAATCGGCGGACACATCTAATTTTGCTGAACGAGTGAGTCATCATGCCACCAAAAACTAGCGGAAAGGCTGCAAAGAAGGCTGGTAAAGCCCAAAAGAATATCTCCAAGGGAGATAAGAAGAAGAAGAGGAGGAGGAAGGAGAGCTATGCCATTTACATCTACAAAGTTTTGAAGCAAGTGCATCCTGACACTGGCATATCTAGCAAAGCTATGAGTATCATGAACAGCTTTGTTAATGACATCTTCGAGCGTATTGCTGCTGAAGCTTCTCGTTTGGCCCATTACAATAAGCGGTCAACTATCACCAGCCGGGAAATCCAAACAGCTGTGCGCCTTCTTTTGCCTGGTGAACTTGCCAAGCACGCTGTAAGTGAGGGTACGAAGGCTGTTACCAAGTACACAAGCTCTAAGTAAAAATCTTCTTCAAGATTTTTCATTTCAAACGGTCCTTGTCAGGACCAACACATTATTCGAAAGAGTTAAATCACGAAATTTGCTTCATTCTGTTATGTAGAAACACCTTGAAATCCAATTTCTATATGCTGTTAGTAAAAAAGTAAAGCACATAGCGGAGATGTGTCGTGCTTGTATACGAAAGGCATTTACTCGCCGGAGATCTACACTTAGTCATAATAATTTACTTTTAAAAAGTGGTAATACATTCCGTGTTAAGTATAGTAGTAGGTGCACACGGATCGGAAATCAGGTTATTTTAATGTGCCGTGCAAATAAACAGGCTGTTAGTGTAAGAAATAGTGGGTATAACGCTTAGAATATCGATTAATCGCTATGAAATAATGTTGATAAATTATCTCTTGAAAGTACTATAAAATTAATGTTTCTAGTATTTTCGTACTTGAAGGATAATGAAATTTGAAAAAGAGATGCCAACAGCACCTGGTGTTCCCAGGCGGTCACCCATCCAAGTACTGACCAGGCCCGATGCTGCTTGACTTCGGTGATCGGACGAGAACCGGTATATTCAGCATGGTATGGCCGTTGGCAACTACCTTTTCTTCAATGTCCTGTTAAGGAAGTATGTTTTAAGTAAGAATTGACATTATTAACTATAAAGGCAAGCATATTAACGTCGTTAACATTACTTGGAATATACTAATATTCGAATAAATATTTGAATGTTCGAATGATGAGTGATTCGGATGTTCATAGTGCCACTATGTCCTATCGAGTTTACTATCACGAACCACGTATGAAATTGTATATAAATAAATAAAAATAAATCCTTTATTAAGTATTGATTACAGGAAAAAGGCAAACTTACATTCTTTAATGTACACAATGAAATGTATGAAAGATATTTTTAAGATATGTTTCACTTACCCTTTATAACGCAAGGTAGTTTTCAGTGTAGCATCCTCTTCAGCTGCGAGATAACGTAAGGCAGATGATCATTCAGTCGTGAAGCACTAAAATGTAATATACATTTTAACTATTATCGATAAGAATTATTTACTGCAGGGATGCAAATAAAGTGAGGCAAATTAGTAAATAAAACCGATACTGTAACTGATAATGTAATTACGTATCTGTATTAGTTGTATATACAGTAATCGCACGATTATCCGCGGAGTTGGATGTTGGCATAATCGCGCATAATCAGCAGTATGAGCAGAAAAGGGAAATGAAATGAAATCTTTAGATTTACGTCGCATACTTATACCGGTTACGCTAAAGGAGACGGTGATGATGAGTACTGAATGAAGAAAGTGGGAGGAAACGGGAGAAACCCGAGAAAACCCATGAGCACGGTCTTTATGCACGACAAAGTTCACACGGCACGAGCTGGGATTGAACCAGGGACCCCAAGCACCCGGAGGCCAAAAAAGGGACAAAAAGTCTTTCGTGCAACTTTCGTTTTCGGTAAAAGTTTACACATAATTTAGAAAGAGTAGTTTTCTGGTCTTTTTATTTCACAAGTTGGTTCATGTCTATATTTTTTACATGCATAAAAAATTTTTCAACTCCCTTGCTTAGTTCCTGTTAAAGACCTCTACCTCTGATTGTATTTTTTGCACATATTCTTATTGTTTTCAGACAACATTTCTAAGAGCGTAATTTATCGTCAGCAAGAAAAGAAAAGGAAAGCCTCGGATAGTGGAATGTGTACTGTATATATTATATATATATATATATATATATATATATATAATATATATATATATATATATATATATATATACGTATTAGTATATAGTTTTATTTTATACGTCTCCTATTATTACACAATGTGCAGATATTGTGAAAGCGCAAGTAAATATGTATAACTCCCCGTTCTGCACTTAATAACTTGAAAGAAGTTCGGGGAAGGTAGTGTAACAGAAAGTGCAAACAGAAATGAGGGTTTACAGGCATTTAATATTATTCCGTAGTAGTATGATTTTTTGTAAAATATATATATATATATATATATATATATATATATATATATATATATATATATATATATATATAAACATACATATTCAATGATATAGTAAGAGGTTAGCAGCACTGATAGAACTGCAGAAAGTACAAAACCGTTAATAAGAAAGAGAGAGAGATGGTGGCCGCTTTTGTGCTTTTCATTGGCTAATTCCGAATTGCGCGCGAATACGTACGAGATTTCTTTCTTTTTCCTCTTCGCAGCCCAGATGTTGCCAATTAGAAGTTTTTAGTACTACATTTGTATGAAAATGTTGCCTTTAAGAAATGTGGTTTGCATACGGAGAAAAGAGCAAAATGAATATTTATCTTAGTGGGCATGAAAAAAGACGAAACATTTTGCAAGATGGACACACGAACTTCCTTAATGCAGGCGTTCAGTACATTATTGTAAAGAAAAAAACACTAAAAAGAATTACTTCAATATCCCTAGCAACATTCAACAATTCATAGAGAAAAATCTTTATTTTGAGAACAATGGAAAACTATGTAATTGTAGATAACTACTAAATTTAATGATTAAGGAAAACGTTTAGGCCCGGCCCTTCAGAAAGAAAGTGCACAGAATTTTCTCTCATGGAAGCAATTGCAAAATCAACATTTTGTTTGCAGTTATAATTAGAGGATCTATATACAGGGTGTTCGAAAAAGAATGTATCCTCTTGAAAGAAAATATTCTCTGGGCCCCTAATCCTTTATATACCGAAAGGAAGTTTGTATAGCATTTTTTCTTACCTTCGTTAGAAGAATTGAAAGTGACTACTATCGTGACACGGGAGATATTTGATCGATAGTCGAATTACTCCCATGCTCGAATGAACACGTCTCTTGTAAGGAGAGGAAAGGCTTCTGTGATCCGCTATCGCAGCTGTGTCATATCTGCAGAGAATGTTAGGACACAAACGTGATCTTTGAGAGCCTCGTGAAAAGAAGTCGCATAGTATCATGTGTGGAGACATCGGGGCCATCTGAAGAACGCTTCATCATTAGGACCAAGGGCGAGTTACGAAACACTCTGGGATATATTTATTAACATAACTTCTCGTCATTCTGCAAGTGTGGTGGAGCTCCATCCTATTGGAAAAGGAAACCTCGGGAGCCCTCTTCATGTGTAGGTATCGTTCACATCTGAAGCATGTGAAGATAGATTACTGTACTATCGTGTACCTAAAATCATTTTCTACGAATACGAACATGTCTACACTGAAGGCAGTGCAGCTCTTTTTCTCTTTTTTTTTTGGTCATGTATTGTAACGCGGGGCAATGCACACAATAACATGTAATGTTGTGTATCATCATAAAGGGCCAGGGCGATGATTGGATCTTGATGGACGTGGAGAACTGATAGGTGATGTGAGTGGTATTGTGATCTATGGTTGTATGTTTACTGATGAATGCATAAGGAGAGGTGAAGGGGTTGCCTTTTTTTTTATGTCGATCGGCAGGGAAGCGATTGGGAAACTTTTGACTTTGTTTTTCAACCGAATATATTGATTGAATAGGTCGCCGACAATTTTACGGGGCGTCACGTCGTTGCCTTTTTCATGTCGATCGCGAGCGAAGCGAGCGTTTTTTTTTTTTTTTTTTTTTTACCGACAATATGTATTGAATCGGTTGCCAACACCTTTAGGGGCGCGTCACGTCCTTCTTTCTGTGCTGATCGCGAGCGAAGCGAGCGCGAAATTTTTGACTTTTTTTTTTTTTTTTTACCCACAATATTTATTCAATCGGTCGCCAACACTTTTAGGGGTGCGTCACGTCCTCTTTTCTCTGCTGATCGCGAGCGAAGCGAGCGCGAAATTTTGACCTTTTTTTCTCTTTTTAATTCTTTTTTTTTTCTTTAAGAAAAAATATTGATTTCATAGGTCGCCAACATTTTTACGGGATGGAACATCGTTTATTTGTTTTTCCAACCGTCTTTCTGTCTTGAGCCCCCGCCAAGTTAACTTTATGGTGGACAAAAACTATGTGCGGTGGGTTACCGCGGGGTTCTCCCGTTTCCTCCCACTTTCTTCATTCCACCACCATTTCAATCATTTCTCATAATCAGCGCCTCTTTTAGCCTAAGCGGCATAACGTGGGACGTAAAACAAAGATTTCCTTTAGTTGCTTTCTGTCTTGATTACGAGCGCGAAATTTTTTACTTTTTTTTTCTTTCTTTTGATATTATTCATTTAATAGGACGGCAACACCTTTACGGGCCGCCGCGTCGTCGTTTACACTTCTTCAGCCCATATTCTTTCTGCTTGTTCGTTTTCCGGCATCTTGTTATCACCGCCGCGGGAATGCCTATGTCTTTCATCGCTTTTTGAAGCAAATCTTTAATAAATATGCACTCTCACATTTCTACTAATATGCATACCACAGTGGATAGACTGTAACTAGGAAAGCAGAAGCCTGCATATCATATTATTTAACAGTTGAAAGTGAACTGCCATTTTAAGTTTGATTTTGATCAGATGAGTGCAGTTCAACTCGTCGACAATTGTGAAGATTCTCGAGGTTAGGGACCATCCATTTTGTGCTTTGTAATGAAAATGGCTGCAGCCAAACTTCTCTGATCTGAATGAAACTTGGCATGATGATACATCTTGACCTGCTCTACAAGTTTATTTAGTATTTTCCGTTGCGCAGGCTTTTGCTTCTCCAGGTTCTCCCATGGAACTGAGAAACGTATTCAGTCGAACTTCTGCGGTAAGTCAGTATATCATCCTGAGAAGTTTGATCGAGATAGCAGAGGTTCGACTATTCGTTTTTCAATTCCATGTGATATTACAACACGGTGAACTAAATTTATATAGAAACACTTTGATTTTGTTTTGTTTTTTGCTAGCATTAAACTGAGAAAATGTTATTGAATAGACAGAGAACACCACTCAAAGAAAAGTACATCATAAGAATATATATATGGTTGCTGTGGTTCTCGTTTAATTTGCTAGTTAAGAAACTTGCTCTAAATAAGTACATCTTACAGGTGAAAAACTAAGCCAGGCGATAGAATTAAATATAAAGTTATACACTTTTATTTTACGTTTACTAGTGTTGGGTTACTACTGTAAAATAAGTCAGTATATATGAAAGATAACTGTATTAGGTACTATTTTCCACCGGCGGTGTATTCTTGCATAGTGTACTTAATGTTTACAAGCGGGGCGCTACTAGTATGGATGCATGACAAGTGCTATTGAAACTCGAAAACTAACTGGTTTCCACTACCCTTGCTTATACGTATACCCGCGTCGCCTTCGCTCCTGTTCACTTTGGACGCACATTCTTGCTATCGCTCAGGCCCCCAGCTTTCTCCTGTTTTGGCTCCCTTAAATAGTATTCGTGCTTTTTATTGGCCACCTGGCAAAGCACTTGTAATGATTTTACACCAGTAACTCTAAAATACATGTGTATTACTTTATTTAATTCTGTCGTCTGCAGAATTTTTTTTTTTTTTCGTACAAATATGCCTTTTCATGCAGAACACTGAATTTTGCCTGTAAATTTTTGAGAATATGCTGTGACGAAACTTGAGCACCGTTCTTCTTTTCTTTCTTATCACGAGTCTTCTTTAGCCTAATGAGCACAATCATCACACGATAACGACTATTCTTTTCATTTAACTTGTAAACAAGTTGAACTAATAATAATAATTGATGTACAAAGGAGAAGTGTCCTACATATTTGAGGTAAAAAATAAAATAAATATACTTCTACTTCATCCGTGTTTACAAAGTTAAATGTTATCGATTTACAAAAAATGGTCACCTATCCACACACTGACCAGGCTCGACACTGCTTGACCATACATATTAAAACATCGGTCCCACTGAATACACAAGTAGTAAGCACATTCACATAAAAATAATTAGGATTACAGTATATAAAATGTGTTAATTAAAATAGCAAATGCCTTACCTTATCACAGGCGATCCAAAGCCACTGCACATCATCTGCTACGCACACTATATTCCTCCAATATTTCACTCACTTCCTATATCACGCAACAGAAAATATTAATAAAATTCACTTAGCAACATTTTCATTTTTAATCAACAATACGTATAACAATTAAGAATAAAATTAATTGTGAGCACATTGTTATAATTAGAATACTGTTTTTATTCGTTTACAAATATGGGATTAATATAGAGCTGGCAGCAACAATATATACAACTCATCCTGTATGTATCGTAAATCCTAACTTGAGAAGACATCTCTGACGCAAACAATGAGACAAGAAATCAAATACTATATCCGACACATTTGGGGTTTATTGAACTTCAATGTTGGAAGATACCACCTTGTCGGTAGTACAAATGTAATATCCTTACAACACGCGGAACTTTTGCCAGGCATATCTAGGAATTTGGGAAGATTAATTGATATCCTTAATGTGCAATGTATGATTATGACGCATTGTTATGTACACGCAGACGGAACCAGGACAATCTATAGATGACATTTGCACTGTGTTTGGACAATTTGTTCGCAGAAAGTAACCGTTTTTGTCTATGAATACTTGAGAACATGGAAGGTATGAGATATACATTTTATGCGCAAATATTATAATACAAATCATTGTTAGTTTGGTGGATGCGTGAAAGAAAGAAAAGGAGTAGATTTTTGCAGACGTCCGGATATAAAGCGAGAACTGAGAATACGCATCTATAACATCTATTTTCTTTGTGTTAATGATATCGATGAACTAAACGGGGAAACTAAAATACAACTGTTTGCAGTATAATTCGAAGTATAGTCAAGTGCAGAGGCGTACTCACGGGGTGTCCACCGGGTGCGGACTCCTCGCAAAAGTTCCTAAGTGAACATACATTTGCAGACTTTCTCATTAAATGTAGTTATTAACAGGGAAAATATTGATGTATCATCAATATAAATCTGATCTTACACTTCATCTGTACTCTGTCTGTATCATGTTTTTGTGAAAAAGTAAGTGGAATATTTATCGTGTTTTCGAATGCAGAATAATAGTATATAGACATAGTGGCTTGTAGTATTGGAACCTTGCCCCCCGAAGCTTGGATCCCTTAGAAGAAAAAAAAAATGCATGCGCGCCTGGTGAAATGGTTAACGAATTCAGTTCACTCGATGAATCGACAGATAGTAATACACATTTCGACAGATCGACAGCATTCGACAGATACAGACATATGAAAGTAGCACAAGAATTAGGCGAAAGTCCGTGCGTTTCCTCAATTCACGTAGGAAACAACAGAAAATATCAACTACCATAAAATAATCCGTATATATATTTAATTTATTTGGAATAAAATAAATATAGAAACAACCTGTTCATACATAACTACGGTAAGTGCGTTAATTGCTAACGTAAGAACAAATATGAAACAAGGCACAAAATAAAAAAGAAAAATAAAGTTAAAGGGAATAAATATTTAGGCTTGATTGTCATTCGTATTAAGAAGCTGGGTAATAAAATGTTAAAATCTACAGAAAATTATGAAATTAAATCAGGATTTGAAATAAAAGTCTATACATTGGAAGTAGGCCAGGGAGTTTGCAAGGCAGATGTGTGCGACACGCGTTACTTTATAGATTCCCTTCATTGAACTATAGTAAGCAGTACGAAGATGGTACTTTGCGTATAATCACAGGAAGGATTGAAGTTAATTACCATGGTAATATAATTATTTATTGATAAGTATTTCCATGTTAAATTATGAAAATTATAAGCACAAGGAGGGTGAAAAAGTAGTGTGACCGACTTAGCAATGACTGAAACATAAAATAGAAAAGCGAATAAAAACAAATGCCTTTTGAGTTATGTGGAATAAAGTTTCTTCTAGCCAGTAAGGAAGAATAGGATCTGGTGCATTCATTGAATACCTGAAAAAAATCGTTTATCAAAATAGAAGGAAACACACTTATCGTTGTGGCAACTACGAACTTCTGTTTACCTCAGCCCGCCTCAGCAAGTGCTTTCTATCCGGTCCGCGCTCCGTAACCAAACTCAACGCTGCCTGCCAGCGAAAATTTCATTCTTCAGTATCGTTGAGTTTATTGCAGAAAGCAATGGCAGATACGGCATCAGCACCTGCAGCCCCGGCACAGGCTTCTCCTAAGAAGTCTGCAAAGCCTAAGAAACCAAAAACAACACCTTCTCATCCAAGAACATCAGAAATGGTGAACAACGCCATCAAGAATTTGAAGGAAAGGGGAGGAAGTTCACTGCAAGCTATTAAGAAATACATCTCTCAGAACTACAAAGTGGATGCCGAGAAGCTTGCTCCATTTATCAAGAAATACTTGAGAAGTGCAGTTGCTTCTGGGTCTTTGGTTCAGACCAAGGGAAAAGGTGCATCTGGATCGTTTAAGCTTAGTGCTTCATCGCTGAAGGAGAAGCCTGAAGGTGGATCTTCAACCAAGGCGAAACGATCAGCATCAAAGGAGAAGAAGCCTGCGAAAAAGCCAGCAGCTAAACGTCCCAAGAAGACTGGTGAAAAGAAAAAGGCTGCTGCTCCCAAACCTAAGAAATCACCATCTAAAGTGAAGAAGGCAAAAACTCCCAAGAAGCCAAAGGCCCCGAAGCCAAAGAAGGCTACAGCAAAACCGAAAAGTGCTAAGAAGGCTGCACCAAAGAAGAAGTAAATGTGTCAGTAAATCATCTGACATTTTAAAACGGCTCTTTTTAGAGCCATCAAATACTTTGAGAAGAGTAAAATTGTGCTTTTCCTATCATTATCACATGTTCATTCATAGCAATGTATAGTATACACGCAAGGGACTTTGAGTTTTCTTTTTAACCGAAGCACTTCTTGATGTAAGTGCTTTATAACAGAGGGGAATTGAGGGTGGGGAAAGAAAGCTTTCACGGGTGTCAAGAATGGTGTACTCGAAAAAAAATGGGGAACACATTACGTAATGTCAATTTGTGATCACTTACTTTTTCCTTGTTCCTATCTTCAAGTAGCGAAACAGTACAGAAAACGCACTTAATGCATTTGTTAGAAAAACTTTTGCAGGCTGACTGGGTTCGATTCTCGGTGGGAGCTCAAATGTTTCGCATTGCACGTTAATAAGTAGGTCCACGTTTGAAACAGCCTTGCTGCTGAAAGGGACACTAAACTAAAATCAACTCTTTTCAAGGCTGGGGTGAAAGAAATGTTCGAACTTATTACAACTCGTGAAAGTGAAGTAGACTGTTTCAATTTAACGTCGTACTATTATGATTTTTATGATAAAGGAGACGGGTGATTACGCCTAATGAATGATGGAAATACTGGTGTAATGAGAAAGTGTTAGGAAAAGGGAACACGCTAATAACCACGGATACCGTCTTATAATTCGTAATATTGCTATAAAGAAAAATAGTAACACCAGCAGAAATGTAGGTGTACAATTGAACTGATGTTAAGTACAAACAGACACTTAAAGAAAGTTTAGTTTAACGTTTGCATTCAACAGCAGCGACCTCTGAGAAAATATTACTTTTGCTACCTTGGAAGAAGTACATATTTCGCCTGCGAGTTCTATGAGATTAATAACGTTGAGAAGGGCAAACAGTGGTTGAATCGAAGTTAACTTATGCAACATATGGCAAAATCGAATCCTTGACCACATAAAACGAAGATAATCAATCGGTAAACATAGGGGAAAACTAAAGAATATACTTGAAAGATAGGATGATATACGAAACGAGAGGAAAACGAAGGTAGATGTATTAACTATGCAACATACGGCGTGAGAATTTAAAAAAAAAAGATAACAAGTATGGACAAGATCCTTGTTAGGATAACAGCATCTCTAAGTAGTGTATTGGTCCTAAAAAGGACCGTTTTTGAACTCAGTGCCAGAACTTCAAACTTAAGCACGTTCCCCACGGATGCGGCGAGCAAGCTGAATGTCCTTAGGCATGATTGTGACTCTCTTTGCGTGAATAGCACACAAGTTGGTGTCTTCGAAAAGCCCTACAAGGTAAGCTTCACTTGCCTCCTGTAAAGCCATGACAGCTGAGCTTTGGAAGCGAAGATCTGTCTTGAAATCTTGTGCAATTTCTCGGACGAGTCGTTGGAAGGGCAGCTTGCGGATGAGCAATTCAGTGCTCTTCTGGTAACGACGAATTTCTCGGAGAGCCACAGTACCAGGCCTGTAACGATGGGGCTTTTTCACTCCACCGGTAGCTGGAGCACTCTTTCTTGCAGCTTTGGTGGCAAGCTGCTTTCGAGGAGCTTTGCCTCCAGTAGATTTCCTAGCTGTCTGCTTGGTACGTGCCATTGCAACTGTCACGACTTGTTTCAAATAATTGCGCGCTAACAGAAACAGAAACAGAAAAATTATAAATAAGGACGCCCCTCAGGAAAGCCCGCGTCCTGACAGAGAGTAAGGCATCAACCATCTGTCTACATGCCTCTCCTCACATGCAGTTAATAAACTAAAGCATCTGTCGGGTGGGAGTGTATGTCGCGGCTTCTATCTTTGACGGAGACATTTTCCGCGGATCTACAGTTGTGTAAATAGAAAGAAAGAAGGGTAAAGAAGAAGATAGGAAAGCGCGAGAGAAGATTTATTATGTTTTGTGAGAGGGACAAAAAACCTGGAAACCAGGAAAAAACCCCCTAAATCGGTCATGCTGCATGCATAAGAATTTACATGGCAAAACCACGTATGAAGGGTGGCAAAAATCCATGTAAACATGTCTGTATTATTATATCTTATCTGTTAAATTAAAAAACCTATCTGAATTATTAGTGATACCTATCTGTGTTGTCTGTAATGGGGAGTGTATTGTTAGTGGGGTTTGTGTTATTTTTTAAACATGCAATGGCCTCTTCTTGATCCAATGTCGGTGCTGTGGTCGTCATCTGTATGCAGAGGTAGCGGCTGGTCATCTCCCTACATCTTGGGTGTGCGTGATTTTCGTGTTACTTCCCCTGCGTTGTTTCTTGGTGTCTGCCTGCGGCTTTGTGATGTACAGCTGCCCGTTTGTTGTTGGGATGATGTTGATCGTAGTTTGGAAAATTTTTCTAGTTGTATTGGAGATTGCTTCGGTTATTACGTGCCTGCTTTCTGGTGGGGTGGTGGAAGTTAATATTGATGTTACCAAGTTATGATTTTATTTGTCGCCTTTGCTATTGCATCTTCTATTTCTTCCATTGTGGGGGAATTTGGGTTTCTTCGCTCTACATCTTTGTTTTGTTTTTTATTCTTGTTTGCAGCCTGGCTCTGAAAAGGTTTGTCCTTTGTAAAATCTTCTTCTGTGATTACAGTGGGTTTCTTCATTTGGATTTGGTTTTTTGGACGTAGAGGGCAACAGCTACTCCCTGTCCTGTGTCCAGACATCTTGCAGGTTGCGCAGAATTTCTTGTTAAGTGGAAGGTCACATGGATTGGTGTGCGAGTTGCCACATCTATTGCATACTCTATCGTTATGACATTGGTGTTTCAGATGCCCATATGAGTAACAATTCCAACAGGGCGTGGGGCGCTGTTGATTTCTTGATTGCTCAACTTTGTAGGTTTTGTTTTCTGTCTTCAATCCGTGAGTGATTAATTTGTTGACGTCTTCTAGTTTGGTGGAGAATAGTCTCACTAGTGGAGTTGGTCCATTGGCTGTTTTTATTCTCGTTATGGATGAGAAATGAACACCTTGTTTGCGTAGTTCTTCTTCGAGTGACTTTACTTCTTGGTTAGGGGGAAATCCTTTAATCACACACGTGAATATGGGTTGTTTTTTCGTCTTCCTTATGTTCTTGGGTTCTTCGTTCTGTGTAACTTCCTTTGACTTTGCTTTGGTTTCTGATTGGTTGCCGTTTTCAAAAAAGCTGGGATCTGATTGGTCTTCCTGGTGTAAGGTGCTTGATTCACTGCTGCTTCCTGATTGGTTGTTCTGTCTTAGGTTGCTTGGTGCGCTGCTGTCCTCTGATTGGCTGCTCTGCTTCTGGATAGTTTTAACACTGCTGCACTGTGATTGGTTGTTCTTGCCGTGATTGCTGGGTTCTGATTGGTTGTTCGCTGTACGTCTATGCTGGTCCTGGTAAGGGCCGGAGGCCTGATTTTCAGTATGTTTAACGTTGGTTTCCACCTGTGTGTGGTGGTTTTTCACCTGTGTTTGAGTGTTTTTCACCTGTATGTGAAGGGTATCTTCCCTTTTGGGTTCGGCTCTCTCCTGTGTGGGTCTTGGGTTTTCCACTCTTATTGGTTGCTGTTCTAAAGCTTTCTTGTTTTTTCCTCTTCTACGGACTACATGAAATTCTCCATCTTCTGGGTTTGGATTTCCTGACGCCGTCTCGTTTGGAGCATTGTTGTTGCTGACACTGATTTCTTCCTCTGGGTTCGCTTGTGAAGTCTCTGCCTCGTAATGGGAACTATCTGGCCAGTTGAACGAAGTATCTAGCACAACATGCCTACCAAAATCTTCTGGTTCGAATGCTTTCAGGAATTTTTGCCGTGTGGCCTCATTTCTGAAGCACACTTTGGTTTTTTGTCCATCGTCTACCAATAGGAAGTCGTCTTCGAGTTTCTCTACTCTGCTTTGCTTGTCGTCTTCTTTAGATTCAGGGCGTCTTCTGGGTGTGGTTGATCCATCCTTGGCGTTCCAGAGCACTGGATCATCTTCTGTTGGTGTTTTCCTGACTGGTGGCTTCTTTGGAGGGCGGGGCATGGCTCTAATAAGGGCCGTATTTGTACTATCTAAAAGGGTTTTTTTTTTTTCTCTAGCTTGTGTATGGTGCCTCTCTATGCTATCCCAGAGAGATAATATTGCGTTCCCGTCAGCCGACTGTCGCCAAAGGCTGTACAACCTATATGGCCAGCGCGAAGCTTGACGCACAATAGGGGGTCAAGCCGACGGAAAACAATGTTTATTTCTCCAGGAAGCGGTGTGTGTAAGTGTGTTGTTTCAGTTTTAACTTTATTGAACACACGACTCTTCTCTAAAGTTTTCTCTTTAAGTAAAGAGTAAGCTCTTCTTTGCTGCTGACCACACCTTCGTTAACACCGCAAGGTCTCCCGGTGTGTCACGGCGTCTTCAGCTGCTAATCTCGGCATCTTCAATTCTTCTAGCACAGAATTCTTCTCTGTTAGTCCACCAATTGCCTATAATTGCGCGCTGAATGAAGTCAAGTTATATAAAGAGCAAAACCGTTAAATCAAGCTATTTCTCATTGGATAAAGTCAGTCGAAAAGGACAGTTCTCATTGGCTTAGACACGTTTTGTGTTTTTCCTCCGTGCTTTCCCTGCATGATCGAAGGAACAAAACCACGAGTCTTGGGCTGCTTGGGCTTGTATTTCTCGTGTGTGGTGAGCGAAGCAGTAACATATCGAAATGACAGGACGTGGAAAAGGAGGCAAGGGTCTTGGCAAAGGAGGTGCCAAGCGCCACCGTAAAGTTCTTCGTGACAACATCCAGGGTATCACCAAACCCGCTATTAGGCGTCTTGCTCGCCGTGGTGGTGTGAAGCGTATCTCTGGTCTCATTTATGAAGAGACCCGAGGAGTATTGAAAGTATTCCTGGAGAACGTAATCAGAGATGCTGTTACATACACAGAACACGCCAAGAGGAAGACAGTGACAGCTATGGATGTTGTGTATGCCTTGAAGAGGCAAGGAAGAACCCTGTACGGTTTCGGAGGTTAAGTTGGGGTTCCTCCTATTTTGGATATAAAATTGGCATAAACGGCTCTTTTCAGAGCCAACAAATTTATATAAAGGGAAAGATTTACTTTGTGCGATTTTCTGTTAGATTATAAGAATTCGTGTAACTACATTAAAGCCTTTTGATGCACACAAAATTACAGACGTAGAGAGATTAATTTGAGAAAATCATACGTTTTTTTTTACATTATGTACGTTCATGTATACGTATTCATATGTAGCAGTATTAATGCTGGAGAAGGGGTTCTGGTTGGAAATTGGCGATTTGTTGGAAGTAGCGAGCATGAGAGATGCGAAACGCAAGTCGGAATTTCTGTTCTGACAGTAGGATGTACGTATAGAGGCTTATACAACTTCTATACTGTGCTGTGAGGGGCGAATAATGCGTTAGAAACCTGAATCTTGTCCTTTATCTTGTTTACGTGGTCTTGGGTTCGATTTTTTTCTTTTGCGGTAGTGTCTATTGTGATTTACATGTAAATTAATGACACTTCGTAGCGGGTTAGTAAAATAAAGAGTAATACAAATATGAGATGTAGGTTAATGCATTGTATACTTCACATTATTTACTAAAGAAAGGCAGTAGTTACAAGAAACCTAGGCTCGCTCGTTGGGCACAGTAGCAAATGAGTTCTGAGATCAGAGAATAAGAGTAGTTGCGTATTACAAACCATATACATATAACACATATCACACAAATATGAATATCGACCTTGCAAAGAATAAATCGTACTTAAGTGTGCATTTAATGTCATTACTATGTTGCAAAAGAAATTTAGGAAAGTTTTTTGATCCGCTCTGTTCATGATGTCATTGGGGCATAGTAATGAACAATAATAAATGTCGAGAACATATTGAACAGAGTAATTTCAGCCAAGCCAACGCAAGAGAGAAACATGAGTGCTTTAAGAATGTTGGAAATTCCTTTGTCTAGCATGAAGTACATGAGAATATGTGGTATGAGGTTTTCTTCCATTGCTGAGAATCTGGGCTCGACTGTCCTGTCCTCTGGGTAATATGAGCCCGATGTACGCAAATATCAAAAAAATGTAGCTAGCGACAATACAAAAGGTAATGATCTTATAATTAATAATGTAGTGGGAACTAAGCACATCGCTGTTTGGAGTATTCTAAAGATAGTGTGACTTCCTATGGGCTTCAATTACGATCGACGACTACACATACTAATTAATCGAATAGCAGCGAGAATTTCGAATGACACTAAGCAACTATCTCAGACACTTTTGATGAGTCTGTATATCGAAAACAATTCATTTCAATCGTAAATCTCCTCTATAAAGGGGTTTGTGGCCCTCATAAGGGCCGATTTGTATGAGATATAGGTCTTACATTTATGCCTTCTTCTCAGTTTTCTTGGGCAGAAGTACAGCTTGAATGTTGGGCAAAACACCACCCTGAGCGATTGTAACTCCAGACAACAACTTGTTTAATTCCTCGTCGTTACGGATAGCTAACTGCAGATGACGTGGAATAATCCTAGTCTTCTTGTTGTCACGAGCAGCGTTGCCTGCCAACTCAAGAACTTCAGCTGCCAGGTATTCCATGACTGCAGCCAAATACACGGGAGCGCCAGCACCAACTCGTTCGGCATAGTTACCCTTTCGCAAAAGACGATGGATTCTGCCTACTGGGAATTGAAGGCCAGCCCTGCTGGAGCGGGACTTGCTCTTTCCCTTGACTTTTCCACCTTTGCCGCGACCAGACATTGTTCAATATTCTTTCGTAATAAGATGAGAGGAAAAATTGCGGCCTCCCATGAATCAAGTCAGTTTTGTTACTACTTCAAGCGTGCACCCGAGTGCATCAAATGAAAAGCAAGGCAGTTGGCGCGAATTGAAACACGTACTGTAATTTAAATGAAGTCGATAAATCGGCGGACACAGGAGAGACATCGTTGGGAAGACATAGCGTAAAGACCTGTATTTTTACGATATGGCAAGTACCAAACGCATTGTTTATATTCAGGACAAATCGCACGTACACAAGAAATTTGAGCTAGATATCCCAGAAGATCCAAGACTATTAGATACTCGACATATCTATAACATATATGAAAATTGTTATTGGTGTTCAGGACCGCATGTTCCAGCTCATCACCGAGATATCTATGGCCGTCCAGATAAGCTTACTACGACCTCCACTCCAGAGCTTTTGATCACGAGTGAATCAAGGAAACGGCCATTAGAAAATTCATTCCAACCTGCCAAACATACGTTTAAACCCAAACCAGAAGAAACGAACATTGTTCCTTTAAACAATAGTTTTGCACCTATTGCTATGGAAGATGACATGGAGACCAGCTCTGTTAAGACGTCGGCTGATCCACCTCCCTCTGAAAGGGATGACGATATGGCCCAAAATTCTTCAGTTACTGCAAATAAGTCTGAAGCCAAGAGACAAATTAAATCTCTCACTATTTACGACTATCCTACCAATAAAGGATACAAACTAACGCATGGGGCGTCCTTGGTTTGTAAAGAAATTCCATACTGTGCAGTCTATTCCGACCGCATTAAATTCAAATGTCACTCTGCAGCAGATTATGAAGCGTTAATTGCATATTGCAAAGACTTTAAACTGCAATATTCATTGGATATGATTAGGAAAGAGACTGTAGTTAAGGTGGTCATCCGCCAACTGCCAGTAGATGCATCCATTGATAATATCAAGACTGATTTGCTAAATCGCAAATACCCAGTATATTCTGTTCAGCAAATGAAAGGCAGGGGGGGTGTGCTGCTCCCACTGTTCTTGGTCACTTTAAAGAAGACGCCAGATGTGAAATCCATATTAAATTTACAATATCTGGAATTTTATAGAATAAAAGTTGAATATTATCATCCACCGTCCTATATACAATGCTATCGCTGCCAGCGATTGGGCCACACACAGACATCCTGTGCTGCAACACCAAGATGTGTCAAATGTGCTGACAACCATTTTACCTACGAGTGTCCTCGAAAAACTCAAGATGATAAAGTGAGGTGTACCAACTGTGGAGGGGGGCACCCCGCAAACTTCAAAAGATGTCCTGTCATTCATAAAATCCTTTCTCGGAAGAGTTCTCAACCACCGTCATTCAAGCCTACAGATTTTCCACCGTTATCATCTGATTCAACCTTACCAAAGTCAAAACCAGTGAATCATACTGATACGTATGCCAAGAAAGCCGATGCTACAAAACGTACAGCGCCTACTGCTCATAATGAAGATAAAACAGAAGCTACTACTAGTGATACTCTCAAGGAGCTTATAGAGATATTTCGTGATCTTCACCTCTCAAACATCTTATCGGCAGTGCGGAAGCGACTTCCTGCCCTTAAAGCAGCTCCAGACGTTCTTACCAAGCTTTCCATACTCAGTGACATACTAGATGACATTACTACACCACATGATTAAAAGATGTTACAGTATGTACAGGACCACACCCGTATCAGGGCCATTTACTTAATTCTGATTGGATACTTAGAGCTCAGCCAATAACTGGATCCCTCCTTAAACTAGCCAATTGCTACCTCTGCTACTTCCTCCTTTTCCAATTGTTCATCGCCTCTCATCGTCATCATCCCCATCTCTCATCATCATCTTAAAATTCATATTCTGTAGGATGCGACAGTTGCACCCGAGAAAGTGTCATCTTCGTCATTAGAAACGCCAACCATCACAACTTCAAATAAGAGGCAGGAGCTCACTCCCGTGAGCTCGATACTCATCACCATAAAATTGTCATGCTAACTGTGAACTGTGAACTGTGAACTGCGGACACATCTAATTTTGCTGAACGAGTGAGTCATCATGCCACCAAAAACTAGCGGAAAGGCTGCAAAGAAGGCTGGTAAAGCCCAAAAGAATATCTCCAAGGGAGATAAGAAGAAGAAGAGGAGGAGGAAGGAGAGCTATGCCATTTACATCTACAAAGTTTTGAAGCAAGTGCATCCTGACACTGGCATATCTAGCAAAGCTATGAGTATCATGAACAGCTTTGTTAATGACATCTTCGAGCGTATTGCTGCTGAAGCTTCTCGTTTGGCCCATTACAATAAGCGGTCAACTATCACCAGCCGGGAAATCCAAACAGCTGTGCGCCTTCTTTTGCCTGGTGAACTTGCCAAGCACGCTGTAAGTGAGGGTACGAAGGCTGTTACCAAGTACACAAGCTCTAAGTAAAAATCTTCTTCAAGATTTTTCATTTCAAACGGTCCTTGTCAGGACCAACACATTATTCGAAAGAGTTAAATCACGAAATTTGCTTCATTCTGTTATGTAGAAACACCTTGAAATCCAATTTCTATATGCTGTTAGTAAAAAAGTAAAGCACATAGCGGAGATGTGTCGTGCTTGTATACGAAAGGCATTTACTCGCCGGAGATCTACACTTAGTCATAATAATTTACTTTTAAAAAGTGGTAATACATTCCGTGTTAAGTATAGTAGTAGGTGCACACGGATCGGAAATCAGGTTATTTTAATGTGCCGTGCAAATAAACAGGCTGTTAGTGTAAGAAATAGTGGGTATAACGCTTAGAATATCGATTAATCGCTATGAAATAATGTTGATAAATTATCTCTTGAAAGTACTATAAAATTAATGTTTCTAGTATTTTCGTACTTGAAGGATAATGAAATTTGAAAAAGAGATGCCAACAGCACCTGGTGTTCCCAGGCGGTCACCCATCCAAGTACTGACCAGGCCCGATGCTGCTTGACTTCGGTGATCGGACGAGAACCGGTATATTCAGCATGGTATGGCCGTTGGCAACTACCTTTTCTTCAATGTCCTGTTAAGGAAGTATGTTTTAAGTAAGAATTGACATTATTAACTATAAAGGCAAGCATATTAACGTCGTTAACATTACTTGGAATATACTAATATTCGAATAAATATTTGAATGTTCGAATGATGAGTGATTCGGATGTTCATAGTGCCACTATGTCCTATCGAGTTTACTATCACGAACCACGTATGAAATTGTATATAAATAAATAAAAATAAATCCTTTATTAAGTATTGATTACAGGAAAAAGGCAAACTTACATTCTTTAATGTACACAATGAAATGTATGAAAGATATTTTTAAGATATGTTTCACTTACCCTTTATAACGCAAGGTAGTTTTCAGTGTAGCATCCTCTTCAGCTGCGAGATAACGTAAGGCAGATGATCATTCAGTCGTGAAGCACTAAAATGTAATATACATTTTAACTATTATCGATAAGAATTATTTACTGCAGGGATGCAAATAAAGTGAGGCAAATTAGTAAATAAAAACCGATACTGTAACTGATAATGTAATTACGTATCTGTATTAGTTGTATATACAGTAATCGCACGATTATCCGCGGAGTTGGATGTTGGCATAATCGCGCATAATCAGCAGTATGAGCAGAAAAGGGAAATGAAATGAAATCTTTAGATTTACGTCGCATACTTATACCGGTTACGCTAAAGGAGACGGTGATGATGAGTACTGAATGAAGAAAGTGGGAGGAAACGGGAGAAACCCGAGAAAACCCATGAGCACGGTCTTTATGCACGACAAAGTTCACACGGCACGAGCTGGGATTGAACCAGGGACCCCAAGCACCGGAGGCCAAAAAAGGGACAAAAAGTCTTTCGTGCAACTTTCGTTTTCGGTAAAAAGTTTACACATAATTTAGAAAGAGTAGTTTTCTGGTCTTTTTATTTCACAAGTTGGTTCATGTCTATATTTTTTACATGCATAAAAAATTTTTCAACTCCCTTGCTTAGTTCCTGTTAAAGACCTCTACCTCTGATTGTATTTTTTGCACATATTCTTATTGTTTTCAGACAACATTTCTAAGAGCGTAATTTATCGTCAGCAAGAAAAGAAAAGGAAAGCCTCGGATAGTGGAATGTGTACTGTATATATATATATATATATATATATATATATATATATATATATATATACGTATTAGTATATAGTTTTATTTTATACGTCTCCTATTATTACACAATGTGCAGATATTGTGAAAGCGCAAGTAAATATGTATAACTCCCCGTTCTGCACTTAATAACTTGAAAGAAGTTCGGGGAAGGTAGTGTAACAGAAAGTGCAAACAGAAATGAGGGTTTACAGGCATTTAATATTATTCCGTAGTAGTATGATTTTTTGTAAAATATATATATATATATATATATATATATATATAAACATACATATTCAATGATATAGTAAGAGGTTAGCAGCACTGATAGAACTGCAGAAAGTACAAAACCGTTAATAAGAAAGAGAGAGAGATGGTGGCCGCTTTTGTGCTTTTCATTGGCTAATTCCGAATTGCGCGCGAATACGTACGAGATTTCTTTCTTTTTCCTCTTCGCAGCCCAGATGTTGCCAATTAGAAGTTTTTAGTACTACATTTGTATGAAAATGTTGCCTTTAAGAAATGTGGTTTGCATACGGAGAAAAGAGCAAAATGAATATTTATCTTAGTGGGCATGAAAAAAGACGAAACATTTTGCAAGATGGACACACGAACTTCCTTAATGCAGGCGTTCAGTACATTATTGTAAAGAAAAAAACACTAAAAAGAATTACTTCAATATCCCTAGCAACATTCAACAATTCATAGAGAAAAATCTTTATTTTGAGAACAATGGAAAACTATGTAATTGTAGATAACTACTAAATTTAATGATTAAGGAAAACGTTTAGGCCCGGCCCTTCAGAAAGAAAGTGCACAGAATTTTCTCTCATGGAAGCAATTGCAAAATCAACATTTTGTTTGCAGTTATAATTAGAGGATCTATATACAGGGTGTTCGAAAAAGAATGTATCCTCTTGAAAGAAAATATTCTCTGGGCCCCTAATCCTTTATATACCGAAAGGAAGTTTGTATAGCATTTTTTCTTACCTTCGTTAGAAGAATTGAAAGTGACTACTATCGTGACACGGGAGATATTTGATCGATAGTCGAATTACTCCCATGCTCGAATGAACACGTCTCTTGTAAGGAGAGGAAAGGCTTCTGTGATCCGCTATCGCAGCTGTGTCATATCTGCAGAGAATGTTAGGACACAAACGTGATCTTTGAGAGCCTCGTGAAAAGAAGTCGCATAGTATCATGTGTGGAGACATCGGGGCCATCTGAAGAACGCTTCATCATTAGGACCAAGGGCGAGTTACGAAACACTCTGGGATATATTTATTAACATAACTTCTCGTCATTCTGCAAGTGTGGTGGAGCTCCATCCTATTGGAAAAGGAAACCTCGGGAGCCCTCTTCATGTGTAGGTATCGTTCACATCTGAAGCATGTGAAGATAGATTACTGTACTATCGTGTACCTAAAATCATTTTCTACGAATACGAACATGTCTACACTGAAGGCAGTGCAGCTCTTTTTCTCTTTTTTTTTTGGTCATGTATTGTAACGCGGGGCAATGCACACAATAACATGTAATGTTGTGTATCATCATAAAGGGCCAGGGCGATGATTGGATCTTGATGGACGTGGAGAACTGATAGGTGATGTGAGTGGTATTGTGATCTATGGTTGTATGTTTACTGATGAATGCATAAGGAGAGGTGAAGGGGTTGCCTTTTTTTTTATGTCGATCGGCAGGGAAGCGATTGGGAAACTTTTGACTTTGTTTTTCAACCGAATATATTGATTGAATAGGTCGCCGACAATTTTACGGGGCGTCACGTCGTTGCCTTTTTCATGTCGATCGCGAGCGAAGCGAGCGTTTTTTTTTTTTTTTTTTTTACCGACAATATGTATTGAATCGGTTGCCAACACCTTTAGGGGCGCGTCACGTCCTTCTTTCTGTGCTGATCGCGAGCGAAGCGAGCGCGAAATTTTTGACTTTTTTTTTTTTTTTTTACCCACAATATTTATTCAATCGGTCGCCAACACTTTTAGGGGTGCGTCACGTCCTCTTTTCTCTGCTGATCGCGAGCGAAGCGAGCGCGAAATTTTGACCTTTTTTTCTCTTTTTAATTCTTTTTTTTTTCTTTAAGAAAAAATATTGATTTCATAGGTCGCCAACATTTTTACGGGATGGAACATCGTTTATTTGTTTTTCCAACCGTCTTTCTGTCTTGAGCCCCCGCCAAGTTAACTTTATGGTGGACAAAAACTATGTGCGGTGGGTTACCGCGGGGTTCTCCCGTTTCCTCCCACTTTCTTCATTCCACCACCATTTCAATCATTTCTCATAATCAGCGCCTCTTTTAGCCTAAGCGGCATAACGTGGGACGTAAAACAAAGATTTCCTTTAGTTGCTTTCTGTCTTGATTACGAGCGCGAAATTTTTTACTTTTTTTTTCTTTCTTTTGATATTATTCATTTAATAGGACGGCAACACCTTTACGGGCCGCCGCGTCGTCGTTTACACTTCTTCAGCCCATATTCTTTCTGCTTGTTCGTTTTCCGGCATCTTGTTATCACCGCCCGCGGGAATGCCTATGTCTTTCATCGCTTTTTGAAGCAAATCTTTAATAAATATGCACTCTCACATTTCTACTAATATGCATACCACAGTGGATAGACTGTAACTAGGAAAGCAGAAGCCTGCATATCATATTATTTAACAGTTGAAAGTGAACTGCCATTTTAAGTTTGATTTTGATCAGATGAGTGCAGTTCAACTCGTCGACAATTGTGAAGATTCTCGAGGTTAGGGACCATCCATTTTGTGCTTTGTAATGAAAATGGCTGCAGCCAAACTTCTCTGATCTGAATGAAACTTGGCATGATGATACATCTTGACCTGCTCTACAAGTTTATTTAGTATTTTCCGTTGCGCAGGCTTTTGCTTCTCCAGGTTCTCCCATGGAACTGAGAAACGTATTCAGTCGAACTTCTGCGGTAAGTCAGTATATCATCCTGAGAAGTTTGATCGAGATAGCAGAGGTTCGACTATTCGTTTTTCAATTCCATGTGATATTACAACACGGTGAACTAAATTTATATAGAAACACTTTGATTTTGTTTTGTTTTTTGCTAGCATTAAACTGAGAAAATGTTATTGAATAGACAGAGAACACCACTCAAAGAAAAGTACATCATAAGAATATATATATGGTTGCTGTGGTTCTCGGTTTAATTTGCTAGTTAAGAAACTTGCTCTAAATAAGTACATCTTACAGGTGAAAAACTAAGCCAGGCGATAGAATTAAATATAAAGTTATACACTTTTATTTTACGTTTACTAGTGTTGGGTTACTACTGTAAAATAAGTCAGTATATATGAAAGATAACTGTATTAGGTACTATTTTCCACCGGCGGTGTATTCTTGCATAGTGTACTTAATGTTTACAAGCGGGGCGCTACTAGTATGGATGCATGACAAGTGCTATTGAAACTCGAAAACTAACTGGTTTCCACTACCCTTGCT